>NW_010252828.1:0-16046 GCF_000690775.1 Eurypyga helias
GCACCGACAGGGGGGTGGTACCCAGCGCGGAGCGGCACCGCTCTCCGAACTTGCAAAATCGTAACTTTTTTTTTAATTTTTAATAAGCAGAACGAAGGGAGGGGCACAGTTGTCCTTTAAGACACTGAATTTAAGGTAGTGCTCGGTGTCTCTGTGGGTGCTGTAAGCTGCAGGTAAGGGGTAGATCACAGACGCTGCAGCTGCTGTTTGCTCTCCCTCTGCTGACCTGTGTGCTCACAGCCCAACCCATCCACTCCGTCTAAAACTCCGGCCAGGTCCCTTCCCAGACCTCATATATGTCAGTGAGCACAACCCGGGGCTTAGATGGCTTATATAGGTGGGTATGCTTATGGGCACAGAGGACTTAGGTCCTTCCTGATCCCCGGTGGGTTTTAGCTGTATAAGCCATGTCAAATGACAAGTGCCAGGTAGAGCAGGTGCCTTGCCCAGGACCGTTTCAGATGAGGATAGTGGAGGCAGGAATCAAATGCCGGTCCCTGGGGCAGCCATGGATCAGACCAGCCTTCTCCAGGCAGATGAAGCAGAGGCATCTCGAGGTGCCTGCTCAGCTGGACTCCTGCATCCTCGAACAGAAGGTGAGGGGTGTGGGAGCAGGCTGATGTGTTACCTTTCCTATAAAGATCAACAAAGAAAATGATAAAAGGAGTGTGACATTAAAGCATTGCCATCCAGAGAGAGAAGGTGGTACAAATGCAAAGAAGTTAAAGCAGCTGATCGCCTGATCAAACAGGTCATGTTCAGGTCAGGGAACAGGGCTGGAGCCTGATAGGGCCTTTCACAGAGTGAATAATAGGGGCCGCTATCAGCAGTGACAAGGCTAGTAATTTATTAACCATTTATTTTAATTGGTTTATTCACCATTATGCAAGAAATTGCAAAATTGTAATATACACAATATGCTGCAGTTTATTTGTTCTCTTTTAAACCAAACAGTAAGTTTCTGTGTTGAGCTGAGTAGTTTTGCCAAAAATACCAACTTGCACATATCAGTGTAGGACTACATTGACTTGGTCAGACTAGAGGTCCATCTTTCCCAATCTCTCTCTGGAAGAAACTGGTGGTGGACATCTAGGTAAAAAGTAAAAGCACGCAGTCATCTAGTCTAGTCTCTCATCTCCAGCCATCTGTGACTGGAGTCTTATTTTTCTGTTTCATGCTGGATTTTATACAACTTCAGTTTGCCTGATAAAATGTTTATGTTTAAAATACAAACATGAATGCTGACATTTATGTTTTATTCTTCTTCCAGATAGGCCAAAGTGACCAGAAATGCCTACAGCCCCAAGCAAAGTGCGTAAAGCATCGCCTGAAGGGACCAGCAGTGTGTGCAAGTGTACAGCTGATGCTACAGCACAGCCTAGTAGCTCCAAATGCAGAATAACAAGGAGGAGGGGGCCTTCGTCTCCTGTTATTTCTTGTAATTTACGTAAATATATTCTGGGATCAAAATACTCAATGTTTCCTGAGAAATTATGATGACAACTTCACCAAAGGCACAACTGTATCTTTCTGTCAGCCTTTTCACAGGCTTGATTTTTCCCTTTTCTAGTTAAGCAGTGTTTCAAAATTCCAAGCAAAAGCCAAGGACAGGCCTTCCAAGTTAAGAGTTCTGTTATTTTCTGAAATCCTGGACTCAGAATTTACACCCAGGAAATATTTAGCAGATTGTCTCATACACTGCTCATACCTCCCCCACTCAAGTCCCAGGTCCCAGCCAAAATGCTGACTGTGTTACTTCTTCTGGTTCATTCTGAAAGATTTCATATGAAACTAGTTTTTCCCCTTTCACTCTGGAGGTTATTCTAGTGGCACTGTACTTCTTTCCATAAACTCAGGCCTTGGGAATCCTTAAATAGCTAGTCTGCATCCTAACTGTTAATGACTGGAAAGTGTTTGCAAAATAACTGTTATGCCAGCCTCCCACACAACCATTTGGATATAATCCATTCTTTATTTTTGTTCTTATAAACTGCTTCATCCAGATCTTTAAAAAATAGTTTATTTTCCTCTCTGACTCTCCTGCCTGTGTTTCACAGGATTTCAGGCACACAGTTGGCTGCAGTGCTGAATGGGAATCTATTTCTTGGATTTACCTTTACAGACCTGAAGGGCAAGCCCACTCCAGCGTCTGTTCAGTGCATAATTTAATTTCTGCACTGTTTTTTATCACCACTTCCATTGTCAAGAAGCCACAGGCAAAGACAGGCTGAAAGCAAGGTGTTGCAGGTACTCCCTGAGGCTCCGAAGTCCTCAGGGTGTGAAGTTGTTCTTTTTCTACAGAACTTAATTGTGCTAAAGGATGCTTGGAAATGTCTGGAGGTCAGTGCTTGCCTGTGGAGAAGGTACTCTGCAAATTAGACACCAATTGAACTATTATCTGTGATTTTGGGGACTGAACTGTCTCTTAAGCTATTTTGGAAAATCCTTCTAGACACCTATCTATGCCGTTAGGTATCTAAATAGTTTTGAAAAAAATATCCCTTGGTTTCCAAGGATATTGGCAGAAGTCAATGCGATGTCTTTCAGAGTGCTGGAAATTGTGAACATATCTGCTGAATAACAAGGTTCTGAGTGGCCAGTTCCAGGTAGCTAAAGAAAAAGCACTTTGCAGAAGCTAGATGCTCAGGTTTGGTCCCTAGAATCTGACACATCTTCAGTCTTGAAGCATGATGCACAGACCAAGGTTATCCAACCCAACCCACCCTCTAAACACATGAACGTGGCATTCTTTGCACTGATGGTGAATATGTTAAGGCTGTATTTTAAAACATCGCTTCCTCTTCCCCTCTCTGCCCTGCTGGAAGTGCCAAGCCCTAATCCATCTTTTGCATTCATCAGGCATTCAGCACTTTTCAAGATCAAACTCCCCAGCTGTTTCAGATGCTGTAAAAATAGGACACAGAGAGAAATTCACCTCATCTTTATAGAAAGAGCTTCCTCTGGTAAGCAGATAGAATGACTATATAGCCTAAAGGTATTCAGACTGAAGTAGGCTGAACTTGTCGACTCATTATGTTTGGGACACATAACAGCCATCGAAGAACAGGGTCAGATTTCACTTACTGACCTAGGTTTGAAAGACAGCAACAAAATGCAGAAGTTCTGGTCTCCTTAGCAAAGCTGATTTGTATGTGCTTTACTTTATTCTCTCTAGCAGCATCCCATTCAGAAAGGCTTAAGCAGATGAGAAAAATAAAGGTTTCCCTTTTTTTTTTCTGGTAGAGAATGAACTCCTTTGAGGTCTCCTGCGAGCATACAGCCTTCTCCTATGCATCGGAAGTCTCCGCAGCTGAGCATTCCCACGCCTCTGGCTCTGCAGAGCGTTCTGTCGGATGGGAAGGATGGTTTTGCTGATGACATTGAGACGTTCGTTCAGTTCTTCTAGCCTTTTCCGTATCGACTGGGCTTCTCTCACGAGATTGTCCACAGCTGCGGAGACAGGGCGGAGACTACAGAGAGAGTAATACAGGACAATAAATCAGTGTGGGGAGTGTTCCTGAGCATGAAAAATAATTTACCATGGTCTGTGTTTCTTGGTGGGTAAGGGCCCTTCATGATGAAAGAATTGCAAGCAACCATTAAAAGATGCTTTCAAAGCCACCCTGCCCCTTGAGTGGTGGGAATTCATCGTATTTGCCCCCATCTGAACCCAGGAAACCACAAGTTTCATGACCAGCATGGGCAACATGGTCTTTCCACCGCCAGCAAAGCCCAGCTGGCTCAGTGCTGCATGACAGCTGGTTTATGAGCTCCCAGAAGCACTTCACAGCACTCCTGCTTTAAGGGGGGAGATGAAAACCATCCTGCTTGGTTGGAACCAGCAGAGGTAAAGAAGAGAGCAGCAATGCACAGGTTAACCTATGAGGACCAGGCTGCTGCATGCCATGGTGCAACTGTGATTGTACAGCCTCTGTCACTCCAGGGTCACTCCAGTCTGTGCCTACACCTGAGCTGAGGAAGGGGAAGAGCCAGGTTTTACATCAGGATTTGGCAAGGTGAAGGCTGCACAGGTGCACCAGCATGCTTGGGGATAACCTTGTCCTTTCCCTTGAAGGGCTTCCTGTTAGTGTCCCTTTGGGTCTTATGAAGCTCTGATGATAATTCCAATATCATCTGATATTAATTAGTATTAATTAGCCTCACTGTTAACCAGGAGCAGATCTAGAGGCTGGGCCAGTGATTCCTACGGACTACTGTCAGTCCTCAACATTTCTAATGGTCCAGCCTGTGCCCTTAGCAGCAAACCCTTAATTCAAAGCCTTGTGCAGGATATATGGCTGAATACTCTTATTATATTTCCCTGGACTAAAGTTAGAGCTTCCCGAATACCTGACTTAGCATTGGCCCTGAATAATCTTAGACACCAATGAATTTCAGCACTGGCAGTGTGAAACCCTGTGGTGAATTCTGTGCTCATAACAGCAGCCACCATGCAGCCAGGAAGAAATCCACTTGATGCCAATGGCCAACATATAATCTGTCAACTTTATCCTCCTGAAACCCTAACTTGTACAGATATTGTGTGACCTTCTGATTAGTGCCATTTTATTCTTCTGGTCTTTCCTCTTCAACTGGTTCAGTGCTTAGCAGTTGTGGAGAGATTTTTTTTTTTCCTTTTCCTAAAGAGAAAGTTGAGTTATGGAGGAAGACCACTTGCTTTATGAACAATTCTGATTTAAGTAACATGAGTTTTCTAGTAATTCCCAGTATTCCCTTCTCTCTCTCTTTCATTGCCTTTTCTACTCTGTTTCTGGAAATTTGAGATTGAAGTGAATTTTGTGAGTGTGGTCAATCGTTAATATTTCCTGCAATGCAAAGGGGGAAATATGAGGACATGTACTAGTGAATAGCTTTGTCAGATCTGGGTGTTACAGAGTCTGAAATAAAAAACATCACAGGCCAAATTAGCTTCTCCTTGCCCTGTGGCCAAGTCCTTGTGTGGATTTGTAGCACAATTCATTTTTTTAGCCTGCCTGTTCTCACCGGAGTGAGGTGCCGAGGACAGCCTACATTTTCTTTAGGATAATTCTTAAAATACAGTCATGGCAATTGCAAAATTTCACAATACAATAGTCGGCAGAATATTCAGTTTACTAATCAGAGCTGCTAGGACAACAGACGCCAAGATAGTGGAATTCATCTCCCCACATCTAAGCAATCTGAAAGTTCATCTTAAAGGAGATGAGTTCTGCTTAAGGAAGGACACACAGGAGAGGTGTCCCACCTCCAGATGAAGGGAATTACCTGGAGATCTCAGGCAGTAAAGTGTTCGGGTTGTTCAGACAGAAGATGCCGTTTCCCCATTTCTCAAGGGTTTGAGTAATGCTGTTGATGCCCTCTATGCTGACTCTGTCAGCTGGGTTAGCAGGATGTCCGTGGAAGAGAGGAAAAAATATGTGACAACAAGAAAGCATGACCCATTCCACTCCCCATCACTTGAACTGAGTTGCAATGAAATGGCAAATATTAAAATATGGAGGTTCTAAAATAAAAAGCAGATAACTGTCCCTCATAGCATAATTCTCTCCCTCCAGGTGGCCGAGTTTTCTGCTGCCACTGGATATCCCAGCTGATTATTTATAAAACCATTTTCTCTCCAGAAATCTCAGCAGCTACCCAGGAATCAAGACTGATCATGAAGCACTGTCTGTCTCACTCCAAGGAAAGAATAGACAAATCTTTAGCCCAGAGTTAGTGAACACCTCCCAGGTTGATCCACCACCAACAACTCTTACCGCCTTCTCTGTAGTTCCATTTCTGATCCTGGTCCAGAAAGTCCTCCTGGGATTTACTGCAGGGCAAGAGGATGAAGAAGAGGAAAAGAGGAAGAGTAACCATGATGGCTGTTCGTAGGACCTTGACTTCCCCCTGCTCTGTGGAGACAAAAAATCTTGCTAACTGCTTTATTTCCGTGTTTCCTCAATTTCTCCACCTCCCACATGTCATCCCAACACCAAATTTCTCTCTCATGATGTATTTCTTTAAAATGTTGTTCAAGGTTCTCAGCCTAGCTTTTACAAAAGCACGGGGACTTTTCTTTTTCACAAGTACAAACCTTCTTCTGATGAAGCAGAGATACTAGGAAAAGCAGCTAGGAAAGATTTGTTTCATATGTAGTCATGTTGGGATAGCACCTTACAGCTATAAGAGTTCTATCAGTGTCAGGAAGAGGTACTGGGAAGTACAGAAATAGCTGCATCCCCACTCTGCCAGTAGGGAGAGCAAGGTACAAACCAGTGAAGCAATTCACCAATGATTTAATAGGGGCCAGCATAGGAAATTGTTCATTTTGATCTGATCCACTAACCAGTGTCAGTAACTGAGACCTTCCCCAGTCATGGAGCCGCAAAGGCAACCTCCCCACACACATGTACTGTCTCCACCTTGCCCAGGTATCAGAGAGACAGTTCCTCCTGAGCAAATCTGCAGAGTAGGCATGACAGGTATATGAAGTGATGTAAGCGTTTACCTAAGTGCCTCGTATTCTTTTGAGTTTACCATAATTCCCAAGGCAATGGAAGTCAACCCCAATCTACCGGCTCTCCTAGACAAGTACCATCTTTAAATGTAAAAAGGCTCTATCAGTCTCTCCACAGCTTATTCATGCTAATTTGTTATTCTGTCTTAATTAAGTAGTCCCTCAATGTTGAATCTGATATTTTAATTTTTTTAAAATGTCATGGACAGCTGTTCTGGTAGAAACTGGCTGGAAATATCAATTATGCACATATTACACATGGCAAACAGAAAAAAATGCATTGCCAGGTTCATGGGGTTTAGTGATGATTTCAGTCATCTGTAGCCACAGTGATGGAAGGGCTCATGTGAGAAGTAGGCACATTCAGAAAATCCAAATTATTCCCCTGTTCAGGTACATGCATCAAAAGCCTAAGACCTTGCTGCTGAATACGAGGACATTAAGTTGCTTTTTGAATATCATATAACCCTCATCTCCTAACCATCTGGGAAGAATTAAACCACCTCAAAACCTACTAGGAGATGTAGCAGATAAAGCAGTACACAAATAAAACCTTTTACTTCGTGCTTTTCTTACATTAAATCACTAGGGTATTTTAATTGAAACTGCATTTATTTTTCCATATATTTAAAGTAGCAGTATTAATATAGCCATGCTAATGGAAAATGTCATGCTACTTTAAAAATACTACTTTCCACCTGTCAGGATGTATTTTTTACTAAGTATTCTTCTTCTAATTGCAGCATTCATTTACAGGAAAAAAATAAATTACCTTCTTCCTATCTCACACATACATATACCTCTTCTTCCCCTCCAACTCAGAGCTGCCAAAATGAAAATCTCTAAGAAGGTTTGATGATATCACCGAGACACACAATGAAAAGGTCTCCATGGACCATCTTGAATCTATTTGCATTGACACCACAGCTCCTCTGCCTCTCTGCTTTTCCAGATAAATACTCCAGTCTTTAGACATTTTTTTTTTCTCTTCCTTTTGATGACTCTGCACTGCAGATGCCTTTTTAATCTTCCCTGATGGGAAGGGACTTACCAGACACCAATGTTTCTAATTGCAAATGATTTGAAAATGCTGCCAACATCAAGGAGGGAGTGTGGCTTCCCAGCTCATTTTAAAACATCCTGAAGAGATTGTCCATTCCTTGCCCTTTCCACCTCCCACCTCTTTCAGTACTCCAGGGCTGGGGTACTTTGATCTTTCTGTATTTGTTAAGAGAAGGGTGGTGATAAATTCCACCTATGTCTGATACTGAAAATCCACACCTCTTGATCTCAAACTTTTTAAAACACCAGGTGTCCAAATGAATCACAAGACCCACACGCTCTATTTGGATGGCCCCTTATGGACCAGTTTGTAGCTTTGTTCCCTGCATTCCTGAGTGCCTACTGTAATGTATTATCATAGTAAACATCAGGCTATAATGATCTTTCAAACAGATTCCTGTTATCTCACACACTTACACAGAAACTGAGCAATCTTTCCCCTCCTACCTAAGAGGGGGAATTGTAGAAGGCAAATGGATATTCACTAATAAGGTTTCTAGCAGAAAAAGTCTGCAAGGACATCACATCTGTAATAGGAACCATATCCCAAGCCTGTTGCAAATCTGTCTTTGGATCCGTTGCAGTGTTGTACTGGAAAATACTGTCAGAGTGGAACACAGACTGACAAGCAGGGAAAACTCTCTCACATCCTTGGATGAAAGCTCTTTTCTAAGTCCAGAGGATAACAATAACAACATAGTAGCTTTGTTATTGTTACTATTAATTACAATAATATGGCATGCTCTCTGTCAGAAAATTACATCATATTCTGCCCCTTGGAGCAGGGTAGGCTCAGTGATTCACTAGTCCCTTCCCCTGCAAGCAACGAAGAAAGACATACTCATCTTACTATTGCACATTTTTTTTTCCATCTTTTAACCTTTCAGTTCCTCACCCTGACATGAGAAAAAAAGCTCTGCTAGCTCAATACCCCAAGCACAGCCCTGATGGGATTGCTGTGTCATTCAAGCCTGAATCCCTGCCCCAAAGCAAACAAGTGCTCCCAGGACTCAGGTCTGTCCCTCTCATGTTCATCCTTTCTGTTTCTTGCTGCTCCAGTATACTCCATTTCCAGGGCTTATCCCTCCTTAACACACAGCGGGGAATGACAACAGAACACTGAGATTTCACTGGTACCTGCCCCAGATTTTGACACACAGGGAAAACAGGTGATGACTCGAGTTCACTGCTGCCCACGGGTTGTGCTGCCTGCTAGGATATGGGTGAATTGCACAGGTTATGTATCCTGGTGCCAAACGCAGCCTCATTCCAGAGAGCCCTCTCTCCCCTGAAGCCTGAGGAGAACACATTCTCCCTGTTGCAGACATGTGAGGTGCTGCATTCCGATTCAGAGCTTGCCTGCCCCTTGTATACCAAGAGGGCTTCAACCCTCTCCCTGCACTTCTCACTGCTCTGAACACGTACGCTCTCCTGGTGCCATGCACGCACATCCTAGTGTGTTAGCTCAAATCTATACCCGCTTTGAGGTGAGGATTTCGTTGATTAGAGTTAGCAATCCCTGTAGTGATACCTAAAATGAAGTTTTGTTTTGTTTTGTTTTTCTGAAATATTGGACTGCAAGTGAATTAGCTTTGTGGTTTTCATTTGAGACACATTCTCCTCATTATTTTCCCAAGTTCCTTCTGACATGCTTTAAACAAAAGCTGAAAAGTGATACTGGGTTTTGGGTTGTTTGCAGAGAAATAAAATACACTTATACATGAATCAGAGAGCTTGATATTAGGTAAATTGCAAATGCATAAAATGTAGCTATCACTCCAATGGTAATGGATATTTAAACACCAATGTAAGTTTAATATTCTCAGTTTTGTAAAGGATCTCAATAGATAATAGAGGTATTTTTGCAGACTGTTGGATTTTTTTTTCCTTATGCAATATTTTAATAATATTTTAAGGTTATATTACTTGCACACACTCAACTAAAATGTTACATTTTATGTATAAAGTCAAAGAGGGTTTAGGTGCTATAAACCAAACAGTTTCACATTAAAAAAACATGTAGTAGCTCCACACAATTTCTCCCTGAATGCCAGTTCTGCCAGAGCTCCCAGGCTGGGATCCTGAAAAGACTCTGACATTTTAGAGGAGAAAGCTGCCAAGACTGCGAGTCCAGTACAATGAAAGAATTTGCAAGCTCTGCTTGCAAAGCGGATGGCATTTGTAAGTTCTCCAAGTGAAAAAAAAATCAGGGTAATATAAACATTACATATGCTTTTAGAATTATATAATGGTAGAAAGAACAAGAAAAGCCCCAAAAGCAATTAAAAAAAAAATTGGATCTTACAATATTAATCCAGCCACAGTGGCACAGCTAGAATATCACCTGTTTCAAAAGTCTGTGTTAAAAATCCATTGTAATGTATTATTCTTTTGTTTCTATGTGTGGGGGTATCATGCTGTAAGTCGGTACATGCACACACCCACCTTTGGGTTATGTAGAAATAATAATATCTTGATTTTTTTTAAGTTTGCCAACATATTTGAGTTAAATAGTGCTTTTGCATATAATTAAGAGTTACACTGCTCATTTTCTGCCTGGATATTTTATGAAAGCAAAGAGCACCTGAATCCCTCCAATAGCCTGACCACCCTGTGAAACAAAGGGATCTGATTGACAGCCACGATGACTGATAGCTAAGGTGACGCTGTTGCCAGCAGGCAGGTATACTGATGCTAAAGAAGAGGGGGGAAAAAAAAAAAAGCCATCCACATGCAAAGCACACAGTTTCTGCAAATCATAACATTAGTGAAGTTGGTTTTGAGGAGGAACTATCCACCTTCTGCCTCTTCTCCAGGTGTACCTGCTTTTTCAGGTTATGTTTTATCTCCATCTGTCATTTAGAGGTTGGCACTCCCTTTTCAGAAGTTTCCTCTCTCTCCCTGGATAAGCAATCACAGACCTTGCACACTCTGTTTCTGCCTGCCTGCTTGCCTGTCTGCTGTCTCTAAGGATTTGCTCGCTCTTCCTTTCTCCCTTCTCCTTTCACTCTGCACACCCCTGTTCTCTGGAAATGTAGGTAGCAGTCCTCCAGCCTGCAAGTCCATGCCAGTCTGCACGTGTTCCCTCCTCCCCTGACTCTTCCCACAGGTACCTTTAGTGTCCCTCAACCCAACAAGCTGTTTCTGAGATGCATGGATATGTCCACTCCAGAGGAAGAAACAAAACATTCCTGGGAAAGAAGGCAGAGAATTACCTTTACAAGGCATTACCTGTGCTCTTGAGGTCAGTCCTTCTGTGACAAAGCTTCCAAATCTCTGCCTCCCTGCTCCTCTTCTCCTTACCACCCTCTCCGCACTTCAGCTTGCAATGAGTGACGTGTCCCTCTTCATTTCCCCACTCTCCACGTTTCCACAGTCTTTCCATGGAGCCTCCTCCAGCTGTACCTCTCCTACCCCTCCCTCCCACTCCTGCAAGCTAGCCATCTCCCCCCACACATGGGAGCCTTATGGGAAGGAAAGCCTGGGCGATGGAGCCCCTCTCGAAAGCAGCTCCATCCGCAAGGACACCCGTATATCTTTGCCCCCGGTTCTTTTGGGCAGCTCTCAACTGCTGGCTCGCCGGCACAGCTGTACAACTTCTCTTCCTAGTCACACTTTCCACTATGAAGCACTCCTCTCTGGCTGCTTGAACCCTCCGGCCATCCAGCCATGAATTTCTTCACCACGTTGTTCCTGCCTTTTAACAAACATGCCAATTAAGTCTCTGCTGATTAGTTCACTCCTGATGTGCTCTGCCAAATCTATTTCTGGTGGAATAAACAAGGAGGGATGAATCGGCTGCAGTGTTGTTATTTTTCTTCCTCTGCCCCCCCTCCTCCAGGTCCATGCCTGCCAAATCAAACAGGCTCGGGTCTGGTCAGTACTTCATAAAGAGGTTTACAAAGAAACACAAGGTATTAAAGGGATGATTTTTGAGAAGCAGGAGGTGGACCCCTGACTCTGGTCCCATGTCTGTGTCAGACTGACATTTTGCCATGCTTTGAGAAGATGTGCAGCCGAAGCCGCACAATTGCTGCACACCCAGGCTCATGACTAGACCCATGGCACTGCTTGCAAGTGCCTTGGCCAAATCTGCATTCTTCCTGATATTACTTCTCCAGTATCAGCTGGCAACAACACCCTCTCTGTTTCCTGACCAGCCTATTCTTATTTAACTCCATTTTCCATAGCCAAAACATCTGCAGTAAGCAGTTAGAAAAAAGATGCTTTTCTCACAGTGTGAAGGACTGTCCTAATGCTCCGAATAAAAGCAAATACCCAGAAGTAAGGAGACAGAGGATGTGTGCAAAGGTTACAGACAGAGCAGTTACAAACACAGTGTTATGATTGCAACAGGGCGATGCTGGACTACCTCAGGTGAGGAGCTGATTGGGAGGAAACCTGAGCAGCATCCTCGTAAGCACAGTCGATAAACACCGGACAGCACCATCATTCAGTCAGCCACTTAAATCCACTTAAGAGAGATGTCCAGCCGGGACCACACTTAAGGGTATCTGCTTCTCTGACACCAGAATTTTGTGGGTTTGGCTGCTCCTGCTCCCCCAGTCTCACTGGTTCTGTGGCAGGGAACTTTCTGAGAAGACTGTCTTGTTTATGGAGCTTTGCCACTGGAACAACAGGACGTTCATTTGCAAAGTTATAAAACACCAGTTTTCAAAAGCAGCCCACAATACAAAACAGGCTTAACACAGACCAGCCTCTGGAGGAACAGGAAACCTACTTTTTCAGGATTTAAACAAGCAAACAAAATGTCCAGGCAACAGGCAAATAACCCAAACAGCCCTCTGTCTCCAGCTGTTTTCCATTCAGCACATGGCAAACACAGTCCTGTCATGCTGCTGTTGCAACTCCCTGTGAAGAGGAAATGAACTGCTGACGGTCAGCATGGGATGGGGAACATGGGATGGAGCAACCCTCCGGAAAAGAACGCCTCCATGGCATGGCACAGAGGCACCAGCTGAGCAAACCTGATAGGGAAACCCACACAGGCGTAGTAACACACTCCCAAAACAGCAGTCCAAATCCAAGCTGTGCTGGTTAAGGGTTATGGTGTGTGCCCAATGTCCTGGTCTCGTGCTACCTCAGCACAGCTCTCAGCTTGTAGGAGTGTGTATCACAGAAATTAGTTAGTGGAGAAGGCAGAACAGGAGGGAGCTAGAGCACTTCCCTTCCCTGTCTCCTGCCTGCTACCATCCACATTCCCAGTGATGTGAAAGGAGAACTGCCCAGCCCAGCATCACCACCATGGCTATGTTCAGATAGGGGTACCCAGCACCCACGTGCCATCACTGTAGCACACTAAGCAGAAACCAGGAACTTTAATACAGCCAGCTAACAAGACAGTCTCTTTTTTTAAATTTCTTGCCACATCTCTGACGGTGTTGCAACTACAGGGTGTTTGCTTGAGGACTTCTTCCTGCAATCAGTTTTCTAAACTTGAGTAGCCTCAGCATGAAGCTTGCTTGTGATATGCAAACAGGCTATTGCACGTGTCCGTCAGTAGGTCTCTCAGAACACACAAGAGCTCTGAGACAGCAAAATTCCCCTGGCAGGAAAAAAGTCTACAGAAACATGTGAACTCATTTCCCCAGGCCCTATTTCAGCCTGCAGCCTTTGGTGCAGATTTAGCAAGCTGGGGGCAAAAGGAGCTCAAACCCTGCCTGGGCCTTGCAGGATGTTTGTGCCCTGGGCCATGTGGGAGAGCAGCAGCTCTGAGAGTCTTCCCAACACTGCCACTTGTGCCTGGCCCTGGCTGCCACACACACGTTGAGCCAAAATAAGCCCAGAGTGCAAAAAATGGGGGCTGTGACTAAGATGCCATGGCAGAGGAATTCCTGGCAGCCCCCAGGGACCCCGAGGGCAGGCTGGCTCCAAGATGTTAACAGCTGTAGGGATGGAGACCTTTGAAAATGCACACATGAGCCACCAGGCATTTCATGAAAGCTCTGAAGTGCCACAGATGCTCCTGTGCAATTTCTAGGAGCACCCATCACTGGAGATGCCCCAGGGCTGGTCGGACACTGCTAACTCTGACTTGCCTCAGCCCTGCACACGAGCCTGAAAGCAGCCTGCCTGAAACATCTCCTCTCTCCCCAGCCCAGATTATGGGGCCGGTCACCCCCACCGCTGCTGAGCCCATTCTCCTGCATGCCCCTGCGCAAACCACCACAGCGCTTGCTGTAGGTATCGGCAAACTTGGAGTGTTTTGCTCCGGCTAGAAATGTTACCGTCACTTTTCTTGTTTTCACTTGCTTTTATTGTTTCTTCCTGCTAGCTTTCAATGCTTGATTGCACTTTATTTTGTTGTTTGGACAAGCATTTACTATTTATTGCAGTAGTTGCTCCTGTATGAATCCTCTGTTATGAAGGGACTCAGCCAGGCATGGGAGGAAAGAGGACGGTGCTCCGGTCCCTGTCCAGGTAGCCATGCAAAGGAGAAGGGTGGGACAAGGAGAACAGGTAAAAGCATTAGTGTAGCACTGGTATAGGAGTGTGAAGATGCAGTTTATTTCTTCCTGTGTACCACTGGAGGAAGTGGCAGCTGAGAATAGCTCCTGTCCCAGCAGCTCATCAGGAGGCAGTTGCCTCTCTGATCTTGGGGCAGAACTGCATGTGCAATTGCTCCATTGTGCAGCTCTGCCAGTGACCCGCTGTAGCTGACCTTCTACAGCAGAGTTTAATGTGTGTCCTTTCTGTAGCAGAGGTTCTTGTGTGGGCAGGCTGGAGAAGGCTGTCATTTCTGGCAGAAAGGCAGCAAGAAGCAAGGCAGTGGAATGTGGGGTCTCACGGGTTAACCCTGCCCTGCTGCAGCCCAACCCAAACCTCTTTCACCCTTTGCCTGTATTAGCCCCATCCTTTACCAAATGACTGGCAGATGTACAACGGGAAACATCGTACAGAAAGGGACATTTCATGTAGGCTGGTCCCGTGGCTACAGCTCAGGAGAACTGAACAGACTGATTGTGAGGGAGGAAGGGCATTATGCACGGCCTGTCCCACGGAGAAATAGAGGAGGGGAAAAAAGGGAAGAGAGCTGCAACCTGGGTGCAGGGCTAAAGTGCTTTATCTGGAATTTCTGAACAAGACAGCTTTCTCCATGTATTGTGTTCTGGTCACTGTTTAAGGACATCACCCCTCGCCTTTCGTGTGGAGTGGCAGCGAGAAGTTACTGAAAGAGATGACACTGAAAAGGTTTCCTTATGGTGTGTCCCACCATTTTTGAGCCAAGCTGTCTTCTGCACTGGCCCTATTAGGTGGACCCTGGACATCAGTACAGTTTGTGTAGGTCAGGAGAATATTGTGTACCCACACAGCGACTCCAACACACCGACATCTAGAAGGGCATGGATCAGGTCAGAAATCAGACGTCCAGCAGAGCACAGCACGTTTACCTACACAGGACAGCAGCTGCTGGTGTGGGCAGAGAGGGCTTGCACGGGATTAACACTGATGGGGGGCTGGTGGATGCAGGTTTTCATGCTTTTTGGCTCTTAACATTTTTCCAAATGACCACACTGCCAACCCAAAGCTCTCAGACTTCCAAGCTTAACCCCAAGTATCACATTTTTCAGCATCTGGCTTTTTCAAACTGCTTTGGAAGAAAAATAAATAAAATGAACAGCAACATTGACATAAATGAATGATTTATTTGCAACATCAGTTTTATTTTCACAGCTTTTTGATTGATATTAGTACACTTGGCAGGTCCAATTTATATGCAAATCAGCTTACATTCACAATGTAAAGAAAGAAAACTTCATTCCTCATGCTTTGCAAATCATTACACCCTCTGAACACTATGCTTAGGCATACGTTCCTCAAAAGCATCAGTTTAAACCAGGAGTCACTTGTCCTTGCTATCCATTAGCCTCACAGAGATCTCAAGGCTCAGGGAACGAGCCATTTCTGGGGGGATGCATGAAATTGAGAGTGGGCTATGCTGTACCGCAAACGTCCAAGCACTGTAAACTGTGGGCTCCGGCAGTGTATGCGTGTGTGCCAGATGTTAGTAGTTCACAAATGAGGACACCAGATTTTCCAGTTCCCGCTTCTGGCTGTTTTCTGCCGTACCTTTGCTCCCAGCTCTAATTGGTGCCAGAAGCACTTTCTTAGAAAGAACAGCTCTGATGGATAGCTCTTGTCCCTGTGTATCACAAGCTTTGCTAAGAGAGACTTGAAAAGGATCCCGGATCTCTCCTGTAAATATTTACATAGATACATGACCGTCACTGCTCTTAAATCAGAAAGTGGAGGAGCAAAATGGCATACGGAACAGGACTCTATTCAGAAAGACTTCGAAGGGAAGGAAAAAGAGCAACTCTGATGGCTTCTCCAGATTTTGCCTCCTGGGACTACCACCCCACGTGCTGTGTTCTCAGGAAGGTCCGGATCTCAAGCCTGATGAAATCAATAGAAAAAATCCCTCTGGTACCAAAAAGTTTTGTTTCAGGAACTACTCACTCTT
>NW_010252828.1:16058-16777 GCF_000690775.1 Eurypyga helias
AAAATTCCCTTCACCAGCTAGACCACTTGGTGTCTCTCTTCTGCTCCCCCTTTATTGTTATTATTTAAAAGAGTTTCAGGACAGCCCTGGGATGGAAAGGGTAAGTACGTTATTCACAAGAACAGCTCCTGAAACAGGAAAGCAGCAGCAGCGGATGCTGAGGAAACATGATGTGTTCTTTAGTCAATCAGAATCTCTGTTGATGTGTTTATACAAGATTCCTCTATCTTCTGTGACAAAGGAGTCAGCCTTGGGAGACGAGTCATGACTTGAGGGAGTGGTGGCGTTAGATGGCCTGTGCATGGGCCTGGGAATCAGGAAGCTGGCGCTTTGTGGCTTTGGGGAAGCCACAAACCCCTCCTTGCTCCACTTCCCCGTCGTGGGAAAGGAAGAGCTCACTTGCTGGCTGTGGTAGAGGTCGAGGAGAGCTTTGGAAAATGCCCTAGCGGTTTTTTGTACTGCAATTAAGCATAAAAAATGTTGCAAAATAAAAGAAAATCAACAAATACAGTTTCTTCCAAGCCAAAATTCCCCAGGAATGAAGGCCTATATTTACACCAAGGACAACTTAAAGGACTGGCACTTTCTGCATACACCACGTAAGATAATGGCCGTATTTTTGCCTTGAGTCTGCGCCCAGCACACAGTGGGGGCTATATAAATCAGCCCTCGGGGCTGCCCCCTGCCACCCCTACCCCTCTGCCCAGGCGGAGTGAGGC
>NW_010252829.1:0-714 GCF_000690775.1 Eurypyga helias
CCTTCCTTCCTTCCTTCCTTTCATATCCAGGCTGTATCCAGAGAAGGGTGGCCTGCACGTCGAGGGATGTGATTCTCTAGATCTGCTCTGCTCATTTGAGACCCCATCTGGATTACTGTGTCGAACTGTGGGCTCCTGGATATAAGAATGATATTGACCATTTAGAATGAGTCCAGAGGAGGGCCACGAAGATGCTCAGGGGGCTGGAGCACCCCTTCTTTTATGAAATGCTGCAAGAATTGTTCTTGTTCAGCCTTCGGAATAGGAAGCTCCAAGGAGATTTTATTTTAGCCTTCTAGTACCTGAAAGGGGCCTACAAGGAAGCTGGGGGGGAAGGGGACTTTCTACAAGGGCCTCTAGTGACAGGACCAGGAGCAATGGCTTTAAATTGAAAGCGGGTAGATTTAGATTAGATATCAGGAAGAAATTACTCATGGAGAGGGTGGTGAGGCACTGGAAGAGGTTGCCTTTTGAAGTCGTGTATGCCTCATCCCTGGGCATCTGTCTTTAACAACCCATTGCACCACTTGATGTTTTCTAAGTTAGGTGTATGGTAGGGGTTGTGGCACACCCACTCAATTCCCTATTCCTCAGCACAAGTGTCTAAGAGGCTGTTTCAGAAATGAGTCTCGTTATGTGATTCAAGTCTTCCTGGGATGCTTTGTCACCACAGGACTTGCCATTCCAGACCCAAGATGGTATTTCAGGCAGTGG
>NW_010252830.1:0-452 GCF_000690775.1 Eurypyga helias
TCCCCGAGCCTGCGCTGCCGCCGGTCCTGCCGGCTCCTGCAGGGATGCGCTTGTGCTCCGGCACCTCTCGCTCCGGCTTCGCAGCCTCGTGTGCTGGGTGTCCGTGCGTGCTGGCCCCGGGGAAGCCGTGCTCCCTGCCTCCCGGTCCCTCGTTCCAGGGAATCCATGTTCCCTGCCTCCCATCCCTCGTTCCAGGGAAGCCATGGTCCCTGCTTCCCAGTCCCACATCCCAGGGATGCTGAGTTCTCTGGCCCCCATCCCTCATTCCAGGGAAGCCGTGTTCCCTCCCTCACGGTCCCTTGTTCTGGGGAAGCCATGTTCCCTGCCTCCTGGTCCCTCATTCCTGGGAAGCCATGTTCCCTGCCTCCTGGTCCCTCATTCCGGGGAAGCCGTGTTCCCTGCCTCCCATCCCTCGTTCCAGGGAAGCCATGGTCCCTGCTTCCCCGTCCCAC
>NW_010252830.1:614-853 GCF_000690775.1 Eurypyga helias
TGTTCCCTGCCTCCCATCCCTCGTTCCAGGGAAGCTGTGGTCCCTGCTTCCCAGTCCCACATTCCAGGGATGCTGAGTTCTCTGGCCCCCATCCCTCATCCCGGGGAAGCCGTGTTGCCTGCCTCCCCGTCCCTCATTCCAGGGAAGCCGTGTTGCCTGCCTCCCCGTCCCTCATTCCAGGGAAGCCGTGTTCCCTGCCTCCCAACCCTCCTTCCACGGACGGCCGGGTCCCCTCTCCA
>NW_010252830.1:906-1578 GCF_000690775.1 Eurypyga helias
CCCCCATCCCTCATTCCGGGGAAGCCGTGTTCCTTGCCTCCCGTCCCTCGTTCCAGGGATGCCGTGTTCCCTGCCTCCCCATCCCTCATTCCAGGGAAGCCGTGTTCCCTGCCCCCTGTCCCTCGTTCCGGGGATGCCGTGTTCCCTGCCTCCCCATCCCTCATTCCAGGGAAGCCGTGTTCCCTGCCTCCCCATCCCTCATTCCAGGGAAGCCGTGTTCCCTGCCCCCCGTCCCTCGTTCCGGGGATGCCGTGTTCCCTGCCTCCTGGTCCCTCACCTCCTTCCCTGCAGGAAATCGTGAACTTCAACTGCCGCAAGCTGGTGGCCTCAATGCCGCTGTTCGCCAACGCAGACCCCAACTTCGTCACGGCCATGCTCACCAAGCTGAAGTTCGAGGTGTTCCAGCCGGGCGACTACATCATCCGGGAGGGCACCATCGGGAAGAAGATGTACTTCATCCAGCACGGGGTGGTCAGCATCCTCACCAAGGGCAACAAGGAGATGAAACTCTCCGACGGCTCCTACTTCGGAGGTGAGCGCTGGAGGGGACACGGGGTCTGCGGGAGGCACCGGTCCTCGCTGGCTTGGAGGGGGGGCGGTGTTGACTTTGGGGACCGGCGTGTCCTCCGCAGAAATCTGCCTGCTGACACGCGGCCGGCGGACGGCCAGCGT
>NW_010252831.1:0-12214 GCF_000690775.1 Eurypyga helias
TCGAGTCCCGCCTCAGGCTTCTGTCGCGCCCGCCGGCTCAGCCCTGTATCTTTATATAGTTTGGTGGTTTTGGGTTTTTTTCCTGCTCCTGATGAAATGGGGGAGGTGGCTGTGTTGACATGATGCAAGGGATGCTCATCTGTGACACTGGGGTTGACGTGACTCAAGGGAAGCTCATCTGCCCGGCCACAATTAAACCCTTGACGTCTGCGAAATTGCTCTTTGCAAAAGCCAGCTATCAATTATGGCTTAGATTAAAAGGAGTCTGGGCTATTTTACATACACACGTTGAAGGGGTGTGCGATGTCACAAGGCAGGAGCCAACTGCCAAGCGAGCCCTCGGTGTGGGTGGCTGTGCAGCCGCAGCCGGCAGTGCGGCCTGCTCCTCCTGACGACCATGGCCCATCAGCCCCTCTGCTGTGGTTGTGCAACCTGAGGCAGAGAGAGGGACGGCTCTGGGAGAACATGGAGAACCTGTTTGTGTTTTCCATAGGCTAAATGCAGAAACAAATAGGATAAGAATAGCCACTCCCTGTATCTGCATATCAAAGAGCTGTAATGATATCATCCCTTTGGGTTTAGTGAGGTTATCAGTGGTACTGAACGTTCTTATAGTTAGGGGGAGAAACTGATGGTGGAATTCTTTGTTTCTTCAAAGAAATCATGTTTGTCTAGACAAAAAAAGTCTCCCCTAACTTGGTCTTGAATACACCACAGATCAGAAAAATCTAACCTCTGATGCAAGCTGGAGTCTTTGTTTACTCTTTCAACCCTCTTTCAGCCCAAAATACATGCCTTCCTTCATTCAAAACACCCTGTTGTTGCCACCCAACTGTAACTCAAGGTTCTAGATGGATGCTACCTGCTTCCACAAGGTCAGTCAGATTTAACTCAATTCAACCTGGTACTTTCAGTGTCGAGTTCTAATACTGCTCATTAAACTACAGAAAGGGGATGGTCTCTATGGACATCTGTAGTAGCCTTTCTTCTTCTCTGTGTGTGGATACACACTCAGAATTATCAAGAACATGGAAGGTGGTTCCATAATGAGAATGACTTGGATGGCTGAGGGTGGTAAGGGTCACGTGGCACAAAAATGCAACTACAATACTATCGGTTTAATTTTATTGAAGGAAGTTTCTGTGTTTAATTTTGGAAGAAATCAACATAAGGGACAGACAACCTTAAGAGCTGTGCCTCTGATTGTTGTTATAGTACCTTAGAGGTCTGGGCCATGTTCCCTGGAAGGGTTCAAAAGACTTGTTAATTAGAAGTGATTACCCTTGAAGCTGAGTGATGACTGAACCTAACCCAAGAGTAGAGTGGACTTGCTGTGACTTATGACAAAGACACTACTCACTGCATCAAGCACATGATATATTTTTTTTAATTATAGGTTCTTTGTTGCTGTTCTCCTCTAATTAAAGACATTGCACTAATTTTTTAAAAGTGGTTGCTATTTGAATTCGGAGACATAAAATATACAGCACACATAAATGCCAGTTCACTGAAACCCACTCACACCTCATCACTTACCATTGCCTGTATCCCAGTAGGATCTTATGGGAGCTCTTCTACTGCATGGGTGAACACAGTTTTGGTATTACAATCTAATGCAAGATGAAGTATCACACTTCAATGGAGTTCAAGCAACAAAGATTCAAGAGAGAGAGGGTAAAAACATTGAATTCACCTGAGCAGTAAAAAAATGGATATTTAATTGCTTGACATATTTAGTAGGTAACAGAAATGTGTAAATCGGATACACTGGTTGCCTTGATAGGCAGGTTGCTGTAACTGCCTCTCCTATGTTACCTTTGCATTCACTTCCTTCATACAGTGTGGCTGGCATTAAGAAGTTAGAAAATTGATACCTAATTTGCCAGCACTCTGCCTCAATAAAGACTCACATTGTGCTTTTCCATTTGTTTGTCAGTACTATCATTTCTCTTCTTTGCCAGTCAAAAGCTAGATTTTGGCAATGATGCACACTTCAGACTTTAACCCCAAACCAGCCATATGTAGATCTTCATCTACCTAAACCCCTGCCTTCTGCATTTGCCACTCCCCAATGCAGTCAGCATTCTTTCATATTTCTCTGCAGTTTCTAAGTGAGTGTGAGATCCAAGAGCACAAGATCCTACCCGCTCCTTACGCTTCCTTCCTAAATCGCAGAAACTTCCTTAATACAGAATCCTCCTTAACACAGTCTAAGCTATAAGTAGCTCATAGTATCCAGGGACTCTATGCCCCAGCAGTCCTGTTTCTACAGGCAGAAAATTAGTCTTCCTTTGTTTGGCATGTGGGGAGCCTGAGGGTGCCCCTGGAGCCACAGGCACTGTTTATGTAGTAATTCAGCAGCAGAGCAATGACTTTTCTAGTATCAGAAAGATCAGACTCCAGGGGTATGCATCTTTGTCTTTATGAAATGTGTATTGCGGAGAAAATTCCTCTTTCCCAATCTTGATTTTGAGCGTCTTCCACTCAGAGATGCTGTATTTTCCACTGCACATGTTTAAAACCTTCATCACAGGGAGAGAAAATGACAATGCAAGAGAGGGAGGATTTTAACTGGAGTTTGCTCATAGCCCTGAGCAAAATGATTTTTTATTATTTTTGAGTGTATTTGCTCATTCATATGTTCATCATTGCTAATTTCAGCCAACAGAAGGAAACTGGGCTGGGTTGTGGAGAAGGAAGGACTAGCCCATGTGCCCCAGGGCTGTAGAAAACCTAGTGTTTATAGAAACATTTTTTTTAAAGAGGCTAAGTCCTAACTTTAAATGGCCAGTCGGTCTACAATACAGAGCCAGTCTAAAGAACTAACACCCTATCCTGGAACAAGGCCTGGGGTGAGAGCTTAAACAAAAGGGAGAAGCACAAAGAAAACCAATGAGGTGACAAGAAATCTGGATTGTGTGAAGATGTTTGCAAAAAAAAAAAAAAAATCAGACTTTTATATTTAATTAAGTAATAGCTAAATTAGAAACTGGAATATAAATGCTTCCTCCTTCAAGCATATTTTTTTTCAGCTGCAGAGATTTTGTTCCAACATAAGCTTCATCATTTTGAGCGTATTGTCACTTAATGTTCCCTTGCAAGATTTGTGTGGGTGACATTCCAGCACAAACCAGCTTCAAACAGATCTTTTAGGTTGAAAACAATTTTTCTCTGTTCCTATAGTTGAATTATACTCTTTCAGTAAAGTCAGCTGTTGTTTTTCTAATTAACCTCTAGACTCTTAAATACCTTCACTCTAAACGTGACAAATTGACTATCAGAAAAGTCATTAAACAGAAGAATCACTCCAAGAAACAAAATAGAAAGGTCTTGTTCTTTAGTTCTGTCTGATCTACTCCTTTGTGTAGTAATGTGCAAAACCAGGTTTACCAGCTAAAGACCACCTCAAGGTTGTAAGTAGACCTCAGCAAGGAATAATAATAACAACATCAACAACAACAACAATAAAGACTTAAGGTAGATGTTGAATCTGCATGTGCCAAAGCAAATGATGAACTGCCCGTTGGATTATTTGCAGCCTCTGTTGTGTGACTCCTCTAGTTTCATATGGCTGATTATGGCCCCACTGTTCCAAGTTTCTCTCAATGAGTGAAGTGATCTGTCACTGGGTTTTATTAGATTTTTTTTTAGAGCAGATGGCTGATTCTTTTTACCTGGAGAGCTGCCACTTTCTTTAGATGCCTCTGAAGTTTTATGGTAGTATAATTTATCTGTTTACTTGAGAAATAAGTAACTTAAATTACAAGGGTGTTCTATTTTAACTGACCTCAGAAAAGGTGATAGATTTGCTGCATAACCTGGAAAAAAACACAAGGAAAAAAGAATTTAGTGCATTGGTAGGTGGACTGGCAGCCATGAAAAAACAGCCCAGGTCATTATTAAGATCTGGCATCTGTGATAAGAGTTTCATAGCTGGTTACTGGATATTCTGCGTAACATTTCAGCTTGCAGAGTCACATCAGGAATAAATTTGCTCTGTGTTGCCATTCGCCTGTATTTATATCTAGATTTCTGATTTCTGCAAGTTGCCTTTTATCAGCTTGAACACATGTGTTGGAATTACTCCTTATTTGTTTGTCCCAGGTTGTTCTCTTCCTGTTGTTTCTTCTGTCCTGTCTGAGTAATTCTGGGCTGGCTCATTGCAAATCTGCCAGCTAGTCCTTATTTGGATGTTAATCACAGTGATAAGGACTGGTTTTGTATTGGTGACCTGGCCAGGGGTATTTTCCTGCTTTGGGAAACTGTGTTTGGGTCACAGTTTAAGGTTAGCAACAAAGAAAGAAAAGGCTTACAGAGAAGAGCACACAATTTGTAGACACTTTCATAGCCAGCAGTGACTACTGACCAAGTTTGGTTTCGAGTCCTTGAGCTCTGACCTGCCGCCCATGGAGGGAGAGGTCTTGTATTTCGTGAACCTCCATCACTGCTCCTACGCCACTGATGGAAATGCAAATTATGCCCCAGTCAAACCTGCTGTGTGAAATGTTCTCTGCCTTCTACAGAGCTGTCCAATGACGTATGAATGATCTTTCTAAATTCTACTCTTGCGAATTTTACAAACATGACAAAGAAGTCATACAGGCAGTGTGACCTTGCTGAAAAATGAGCACAAATCAATAGGAATGAAGCAGTATTATGTAACTATGTATGCCGCCCGGGGTACGCTGATAAAAGACACATCCAGGTAGCTGACACTTAGCCTAAACTGACTGGTATTCCTTGGCAAAAACAAACCAGAATTTGCTCCTGTGGTACAAAGAACTAATGGTGCAGTTCAAGTGTGCTTTTCTAACCAAGGGATAAAGCTCAAGAAGAATAACTCTATAATCCAGGCCATTTCCCTTTCTTTTTTTTTTTTAACTGACTAGGGAATCCCCATTTTACCCTTTTTACACAGATTTAGCATTAAAGTTTCTGGTTTTTGTAATCCCCACAGACCTCCTGTCAGCGTGATATATACTTCTATTTCTTTTCTTTTTGATCTTAACACTTGTAAGTAATAAATAATTGATTGCCAAAGGAATTCTGGGAATATATTCAGCCTTAAATTGAGCACTAAACTATTTGCAAATGTGCTTAGGCACGAGCCCAAAAGATACATCAAAAGAATGTCAATTGGATATTGGGAAGTGAAGTGCCATCATATGTTAGAATTAGGAAGCATAAAATATAAGTAGAGAGATAACAGCTGTCAGATCTGCTACCAGCAGTAATAGAAAAGGGTATGTTTTTATAGAAGGCTAGAAACTTTTGTCCAAGCTAGACCACACTTTCATCTCAGTAATGACACTCCAGACCCTATTCAGAGAATGCCTCATTTTTGGCGGTTGTCTTGAAACTGGGGTTTGACAGTGTACTCACCCAGGAGACATCTACAGCTTAGTCTGAATGGCCTGCGAAATAAATCTATTAGAAAGAAACGGGGTGTATTTACTGCAGTGACTGGCCATCTTTGGTACTGATGACAGATTTACTACGGCAGCCTTGTTTCACCATGGCTACAAGCCCCAGTATAAACTTGGTCAATAAAGCCATAGTTTGTGCTGCCGTGGCTAGACTGTTTGTAGCATCTGAGCTAACCTGACTACACCTTCACTGCTGTGCTCCCAAGAGTCATACCCCAATATATCTACCCCAATATCTGGATATCTGTGAATAAATTCAGATGTTGGATGATGTTGGCCTTGTCACTGCATCTAAAGCCTAACTATGCTTGTGGATTGGACCTTAAGACATTGAGTAAGGTGTGTGAAGCTTGGTACCTGGAGCAGAATACACTCATGCAGCAATACAGACTGGGAACTTATTGTGAGAACTGGAAACGGGTGGTGAATTTGAGTGCAAGTTCCACAGGTTGCATCTTGGGAGAGTCAAAGTGGACATTATCAAAATTTCTTCGGTAGGAGGACAGTACAGCACTGAAATACACTATTTGGAAGAGTTGTGGAATCTTGATCCTTGGAGGTTTTCGAGATTCAGCCAGATAAAGCCATGGCTGATTTGATCTAGAGCTGTTGACAGTCTGGCCTTGAGTGGGAGGTTAGTTCAGACAGCCTTCAGGACCTTCTTCCCATTTCTCTCATTCTGTAATCTTTGTCTCCACACAGCAGCTAGAAGAATGACAAGTAAGTTTGTTTGTGACCTCCCAAGATCTGTTAGGTTTTTCTTGCTTAGAACTTTCTTGCACCCGTGCAAACTGGACATCTGTGACCATGGACACAGATCAAAAACGCTGCACTGGCTTTGTCAGAAGCTGTTTTGTCTTCTGATTCTACAGAAAGCTGTATCATCCATGATGTATGTTACATCAGCCTCAGAGATTCGCTTGTGTAAGGCAACTTGCAGTAACACTTGAAGTTGCACATGTGAAGTGTTGCAAAGTGATCATGCTGCACTCTTGCTCATCTGGTATATTCAAGGTTCTTCTGTCATGATGATGGAAGATGGTCATGGTAGTGACATGGAATAGTGTCAATCAAGAGTTTACTGATCAGTAGTTTTCCTATAAGAGAATACATACTGGTAGAAAACAAAAAGTTCTTGTGGACTCTCTTCTGAATGAATGAAAGCAGGTTGAATGGATTTCTCAACTTCAAAACTTCTGAGGGAGGTTTTTTGAAAGTTATTGAGACATCATTAGTTAGCAATTTCAATGTGAAAACTGTCTTGTGAAACAAATTTTCTGATAGATCTTAAAGTTAATTGTAGTAAGATATTGAATGAAAAAGGGCCACAGTTGAAATGAAACATTTAAAAAACTGCTCGCTGGTGGATTTGAGTACAAGACTTTGCTCTTCCGGTTTTGCAATCTTGAAACTCCCCTAGGATGAGAAACCTCTTCCAACTGTTTGTTAAAGAAAACAGCTATCTAACATTGTACTAGGCTAGGGTGGCACAAAATAGCCTTGCTTTGGTTTGTGACCATCATCCTGCACTTCGATTTCCCATATTGGCTGCATCCTGACACTAGTGCCAAAAGTCACTTTGGGATAAGTAGCATTTCTGTAATTTTTAATGCATTCACTTTGTTTGTGTTCATACCTATTTCAGTGCTTGATTTTCTGCAATTGTTCTGACAATAAACTGCTGATGGGAATGTTCACTGAAGCAGCAAAATCGTAAGTGAACATTCAAGTATAACTGCAAAAATTAATTCTAAATATATATATATACACATATAACAAGTTCTTTGCATCAACTGTGTTATCTCTGCATGTCATAAGCAGGGATGGCCTGAATTTTCTGATGGTGCATGTTTAGAACAAACTTTCTGAGAGATAGGTTACAAAAAGAGACTTAGAATCATAGAATTATAGAACATTTAGGTTGGAAAAGGCCTTTAAGATCATCAAGTCCACCTGTTAACCTCACACTGCTGATACCACAACTAAATCATGTCCCTAAGCACATCATCCACACATCTCTTAACTACCTCCGGGGTGGTGGCTCCACCACCTCCCTGGGCAACTTCTTACAGAAAAGTTTGAAAACAGGTTAAAATTGAAATTTGGGAATGGTAGTCTCTGGAGGAAAAAAATGTACGATAGCAGTCTTTTTCTGCAAATAGCTGTTTCTGAAATTCTCAGATTATGTAGATCATGAAAACATGGTCACCTGCTGTAATCTTTGATAAGCAGTGCAGCGGTGAATAGCATTGTTTTGAAACATTAACTGTGAAAATTAATCACTAAAGCAAATCTGAGTAATTTAAGATTTTCAATGTGCAGGCTAAGGCTGCAATTGCCTGATTGCTTTAATATTACATAAATTCAAGCTGCTTCTGTAAGACGTGATCCCTCTCTGGGCTGCATGTTCTTGGCTGCGCTGGTGGTTGTGTACTGAACCAGCACAGCCCTGTGACCCAGCTGGGAGCTGATGGAGGGAAGGGGAAGGAGTCTGCCTTTGTTTTCAGTGCTCCATTCCCTGATGTGGAGACGACAATGTGAAGCCAGAGGTGAGAGACGGTGGGACGGTCTCATGCTGACAGCCTGTATTTAGGTTGTCCAAAAGTGACTACAGAGCCAGTTTCAGGGCAACTCAAAGAACTGGTTAATCTCAAAGGTTCATTTCCTCCTCTGTGAAATATACAATCTCAAAACCAAAGCCTAAAATTCCAAAGCAAGAAATAAAAGTGCCCGGAAGACAACACTCTGTTGCTAGGCCATCTGGAGGTGATTCAAAATCTTTCTTGTGCCTGACCCAACACAGGGCAGTTTCTACCCTTTAATTTGTGAAGGAATTGCGATAGATCTGTAGGCTAAAATAATTTTTGTATCAGTTCTCTAACTGCAGCAGAATTTCAACAAGAGTGATTTCACCCAGGGTAGCAAGTGCAGCAGGAAATGTGTTACAGTGCTTCCCAAAGACCTGCACGCAGGCACTAGCCTGGATTTATTAAACAGGTGGTCAATAGCAAAGAAGATGGTATACAACAACATGGCAAGTTGGGAGGTAGTAGCAGAATTGTGGGAGCTGCACAGCCCATGATCATGGATTTCTGGGACCTCTCCATGGTCAGAAGTCACCTGCAATATTCAAAATGACTAAAGGGAGCCTATGCATCAAGAGCAGGGTTACATCCATCAGCAAAGGCCCCTGGATGTCCGAGAGACCATTGCAGTTTCCAGCAAATCTTTCTATTGCTGCTGGCATCCCACAAGCTGATTAGTGTCTATGTTAACTGGAAGATCTACTTCTTAGGAAGAGATGCAGTTGTAGGGGGAGAGTGAAACATGGAAGTATCTGCAAAGTATCTGCATCATTTAACTGGAACCACTGGTCTGAGTGGTATTATGGGTGCCGAGGACACAGCATTAGGAAAGAACAGAGCTGGTTTGCAAGAAGAGAGGGGAAATTGGGGCTGATAAGTTTAGGAGTCTGAGATTAACACCATAGCTTCTAATTGAACACAACAGCCACTATAATTGTTGATGTGTTTCTGAGTTTAAAAATATGATGTATTATTTAGAGACTGACAGAGTATGGGGACCCCAAAAAGCTCTTCTTACCCCATAATCGGAATTTCAGCTGTCATGTTTGCATGACTTTCTAAAGTAAACCTAACAGTTCCTTCAAAAATTGCTTTAAATAAAATAACCAGAATGTTTCTCTGCATTCCCCTTTCCTTCTTGCCACTGGCAAACAAGGCCCTGACAGACAAAAGCCTTCACTAGTGAAATCCCCAACCCCAAAAAATTAACTTAAAATGTAGCACAGAGTTTAAAAAAAAGGTATAATCCAGGTGATTTTACCCATTATTATAGTCTGAAGGCTGTATGAGCAAGTCTTCTCCACCTTCTCAAGAAATGAGGTGTCCCTAAGGAATTAAACAAAGCTAGATAGATGAGGAGTCTCAGGAACAGTGAAAGGGAACACAAAAAATTATCAGCTTGTCTTCCTTGCAAGCAACTCTGATATGTTTTAATGTAGACATAAATTAGGGGCCTGGAGAAGGAAGGGGAAACAGTCCTGATAAGTTTGAGTGATTGTGGAAATAACTTTTGGAGGCAGAATTCTAACTGCAGCTGCATCTTCAATATTGTCCTTTTTGTCTTGGGATCCTGCCTTGGAAAAAGTAACACATTTCACAATCCAAGGTAATTAGCCAACAACTGTGATTTAAATCATTAATTACAAGCATCTCTGCTTACACATGACTATGCATTGACCTCAGTATGGCTAGATGAACTCCTGTTCCACTGCTTTCTTGTATCGTTTTATCATGTTTTACGATCAGTCTCTTTTGTCTTGCTGTACTGTGTCTGTAGGGTATTTCTAGCCAGGTAGCAGCCGTGTGCTCCCCTCTTCACAGGCAGTACTTTGACTTCTGTCCTTTCCCACTGGCGTGCTCAGTCCTTAGTGGGGGAAATCACTTGGTGCGGAAAACGACAGTTGGTGGATTATCATAACACTGCCTTCACAGGGGCAGCCAGGTGTTGACCACAGCAAGAGAAAGAAATGTTGATTTTCTTTATCTGAGCATCCTCCCCCCGCTTTCCGTTAAACGAGAGGTGAACCAGGCCCAGCCAGTGCTGAGATGTCTGCTGATGTTCTCCAGCTGTGCATTTATCATCTGCTTCTATTCTTTATTTTCGCCCCTCCCTCCCTTTTTCAGGATGAAAGTAATGACAATGTGGGATTCTAAACATATCTGAGCTCTTGCAGGTTCTGTGGTTGCACCGTAGGCTGTGTGAGATCCGCAGGCAACAGTACGCCTGCTTGCAGTGTTGCTTTAGGTGAGAATCTGTTCAGTGCCCTAAGACAAAGTTAGAGATGTACAAAGGCCCAAAGGCTAACACACTGAAGGAGATGCTGGCAGTGTTTGCCTGAAATCCTCTGTCTTTTAGCAGGTAATGTCCCCGCTGGAAAAAAATGAGTGCATGCAGTGGTGGATCTCAGTTACAGTGAATTAGACACTCACTAGCACACAAAGATCCGTCAAGTGAAGCATTTCATAGAGAGAGCAAATCCATCCTCATGAGAGCACCCAGGGAGTACTTGATCCCAGCCAGGCAGTTATTTTTTTAGGCTGCGGGCCTCAGGTCTACTGAAGCAGTCCCCTCTGCTCCCTCACCTCCTCCTCCTTCCAGCCACTCCTTCCCACTCCCTTACTCCTCCTTCTGCTGTGCTGGCACAAGCATTTGGGCATGTGGTGAAGTGCAAAAGGAGAGCTAATCTGGCTGAAAAAATCCTGGCTGAAAAAGAAGGGGTGGAGGGGGTTAGCCAGCTCAGCTCCCCGCTCTGATTTATTTGCAGCAACCTAGGAGGTACAGGAGGAAGGATGTAGGAGCAGGGACTCCTCAGCAGACAGAACTGCTGAGAATAATGCTCATCAGGTTGTGATTTTGTGGTGACTTCTTCCTGCTGCCTGCAAAGAGACAAGACAGTCCTGTTAGAACTTGCCTGGAGAGGATGGAGAAGAAATTACCTGCTCACAAGTGCTGGACTCCAACCTGGGCATCGAAGGGGACTTTAGAAGAAACAGTCAAGTGATGGTCAAGATCTTTTACATTCTTGTTTGCTTGGCATATAGTTCAGTTTATAATAACAGTTTTTAAGTAGTGAAGCTCTGTGTGGTTGGAACCTCACTACCTCCAAACAGGGGAACTGTCATGTTGTTCAAAGTACTGATAAGAGAAACCAGTGGACCATTAGAGAATCATGTACCGAAAGGGAAACATCTCCTTGGTTTATATCGAGGAGTACCTCATTTGTACTCAGAAACTTAATGGTTTATGTAATTTGTAAAATATCTTTTATGCTTCTTTTATTGTGGTGTTAAATATTAACGTGTTTTTTTATGAGCATATATATACCCTCCCCTCTCTTATTTTTCAATCTGGCTTACCTCTTGGCCTGAAAAGATAACTGGAGGCTGTAGAGAGGGTTTCAGTGAGTCAGTTTGAAAGTTACTCTGGGGATCTGAGGTTGCAGAAGTGCTATAGAAAACATGACTGAGGACTCAAATATACCCAGTAGCTTCAGGCACTAGGTTAAAGTGATATAATGCTTCAAAAATAAGTCCTGGCCATCAGGCAGTGATTGCAAACATCTGACCCAAGTCCTGTGGGTCTCCACATAGCGAGGGAAGACAGAAAGCTCAGAGGGCATGGCAGCGTGCCTCAGGCAATACCTCTCCTTCTGAGTGTAATGAACCTCTGGGATGATGAAGCTTGTGGACTGAGGAAGAAGCTCCTGGGCTAGACGATGGGAAGTGATGGATGAAGATGTGTCTGAGAGAGACCAGGTGCCTGACTTGGGACTGCCAGTGGGTGGGGTGTCTCTTTCCCATACTGAGCTCTAGGAAGGTAGGCTATGATAGTTGGACTCTTAAATGGAAAAATCAAGCAGTCACTGAGTGGGAGCCAGATTCCTGCCTTCTGGAGATGTTTATGAGTAAAATTCATGCTTACTTTCTCACTGGCCCATTGAAAGTTATCTTCTTTATCTTCACTGAGCTGATACACAGTAGGAGATGCATGGGAGTAGGACTGAGGACTTTATTTTCTGATGGCTGGAAGATCTTACTAAGAAGTGGGAGCTGTGGAAAGGAGGAGTCTGGGTCTTCAGCATCCTAGGAGTGTGCTGCAGACACCGAGTTATGATACAAAAGGCTACCACCATCTTCTCCACCTGTGTTCTGTTCCCAGTGTAAGACTCACTTGGATATACTAAATAAACTTACCCACCCCCC
>NW_010252832.1:0-22684 GCF_000690775.1 Eurypyga helias
GGTGGGCCTTGGCAGGAGGGGGTGCATGAGGAGATACCGCGGCTTCACAGGGCCTTGATGGGGAAGGGGTCTGGGTGGCCTCATAGGAGGAAATCCAGCCGGAGGACCTGGCCGAGGGAGTGCGGCTTGATGGCGCTGGTGGAGGTGAGAGGGAGAAGGCACTTGGCCTGCAAAAGGCTGGCCCTCAGGCCGTGGCTTTGAAATCCTATGTACGCGCTGGTGGCACTAACACAAATAACGCCTCCTCTTTCCTGTCTCTCCTGGTTGCACTAGGTGTCTGCTTGCATTCCTGTACTTAGGCTGGCAAGAACCCGTAAGAAGGTTTTGTTTTATTGTCACTTTCCTGATCAGCTTCTGACCAAGAGAGAATCTCTCCTAAAGCGCATCTACAGATTACCGCTTGACTGGCTGGAAGAGTACACGACTGGCATGGCAGACTGCATCGTTGTGAACAGCAGGTTCACTGCCAGTGTCTTCAAGGACACGTTTAAGTCCTTACATCACATAAAGCCAGATGTCCTCTACCCGTCGCTCAACATCAGTAGCTTTGAAACAGTAGTTCCTGCGGACATAGCTGACCTGATACCAAAAAAGAAAAAGTTCTTGTTTCTTTCCATTAATAGGTATGAAAGAAAAAAGAATTTAGCATTGGCTCTTGAAGCTTTGCATGACCTTCGAGGAAGACTTGATTCTCATGAGTGGAATGAAGTTCACCTGGTTATGGCAGGTGGTTATGATAAACGAGTTCTGGAAAACGTGGAGCACTACGAAGAGCTGAAGAGACTTGCAGACAAGCTTAGTGTTAATGACCATGTCACTTTTCTGAGATCTTTCTCAGATGAACAGAAAATCTCTCTTTTTAGTAACTCTGTATGTGTGCTTTATACACCAAGCAATGAGCATTTTGGCATTGTTCCTCTGGAGGCAATGTACATGAGATGTCCAGTTATAGCGGTTAATTCAGGTGGTCCTTTAGAATCAATTGTGCATAACGTTACAGGATTTTTGTGTGATCCTCTGCCAACACAATTCTCTGAGGCTATGGAAAAAATTGTGAGAGATCCTCTCTTAAAGGACACAATGGGAGCAGCTGGGAGAGCCAGAGTTACAGAAAAATTTTCCTCAGAAGCATTCACGGAACAGCTGTACCAATACATATGCAGATTAACACAATAAAATTATATTCTCATATTATATTTTACCGCTTTGTATTTATTATTTGTATAGGGGACCAGTGTTCATTGTGACTATGATGAAGAACCTGGGACGTCTGAATATCCTTGTACTTCTTGTGCTGCCTTATGTCCCTCGATACAGAGAACGAGCAAAACATGTCCCGCTGCCTCATGAGAAGGTTAGCGTGTACATGTGGTAGGCTGATCTGCCGTTGCAAGAGTAATGTGCCTTGGAAAAATGCCTACAGCTAAATGGCTGTAACTTACTAGGAAATCATTGCACACTTTACTTTGCATGGTTGGTTCAATTTACAAAATGTGGATTTGTACAGATAAGCCCGGCCTTTTTTTTTAATGTATTTAAAATGTTTATCAGTAATTTTTAAGTAAGAGACCTATCTCAGCTGAAGCATGGAGAGAATTGCACAATCCGACCAACTGCATGTTTAGAAAAGCCAATGCTGTTAGGGATATGAATGGTATGGTTTTACAGTGATTGACCTCTTACTGTACTTCCTAAATTGCATCATGTGGTCACACTGGATGTCAAACCAGCGGGTGGGTGTGTGAGCAGGAGGAAGCTGAGGCTAACGTAAAACTGAGAACATAGGACAACCTTGGGCGAAAATGTTAGCGCTGAAATTCTATGTCTACGCAGATGCCTGCAGTGCTCAAGGATGTAATTTTGCTTTGAGAGTCTCTGGTTTGTAGACGCTTAAATGATACCCTCTTTATTTAAAGTTTCATTCTAAATATCAGCACGCTTTAAAGAAGGTGGTAATCTGGAGCAGGCAATAAAGACATTTTATTTTGCCTGATGTGGTAACTTTTTGGTATAATTTGCATGACTAGTTGTAACTGGGGGATACTTTTCTCCTAATGCAGTGACTGGACATGGGAGAGTAATTTGACTGGAAATCAAATTTAGTGATGGATGGACAACTAACAGTGTGGAGAGGGAGAAGCCTGGCAGACAGGATGGGGAGAGAAGCAACTCATCCCTCAATTGTCTTCCAGGTTCTGGTGGCAAGTCAGCACCACTGTTTGTTCTTCTGCTACCTCAAGAATGTGCTACCACTCCTGAGAGGCAGCTTTGATTTTAAGGTGCTGCTTGTCCCACATGTCATAATTCCTCTTGGTGGGGGTGAGCGGCCTAGAGAAACAGATATATGGTCATGGGTCCTGCTTTGGGCCTGCTTTTGGGAGAGTATGGCCCCTGTGACACAGGAGTATCTGCTTCCACAATTAAATGCCAGCCAGAGCCTGGGCAGGGCTGTGAGGTGGACTGTGGTGAATGCCTGTTTCAGTGCCTCAAAAGCTGTGTGTGCTTTTGCCCCTAGAAGGTGAGGTCCCTTCCAGGTAGGTGCTGTTACAGGAGCCATGATACTGGAAAACCGTTGCAAGTTGTCAAAAGGAGTTTGCAAATTCTAAGAAATTGCAGTGACTGCCTGCTAGAAAGGAGGGTGTGGAAAGTGCATTCTGAACCAGATACAGACACTCTGTGGAACTTGCGATACGGTATGGTCTCTTCTATGCTCTGACCACCTTCCATCGTTTTGTAAGTGATGTCCTGCACAGCCTGCTTGATAACTGTGTAGTGGTATTCTGGACATCTTCCTGTTCTCTGATGTTCAAACCAGAGTCACATGGGCAGTAGCAGCTCCATGTCAAACCCCAGAGATTTGCTCTTTTCCACAGCACAGGGTTGAGTTTATGGGATACCTGGTGCCCCCCAACTGTTGACATGTGGATCCCAGCCAGGCTGAAGCCACTTTTAAGTTGGCAGGCTCCTTCTGTGAAGGGTCAGAAATCACCATACTTATTTTTGACAAAAAATAAGGGGCACAGGCAGGTGAAATAGAAGGGCAGATCAACCCGCATACCAGATTGTTCTTAAGATACTCCTTGGGGGCTGCTGATCTGGAGCATGACAAAGCCTAGATGCTCCCAAAAGGCAGTAAAGGAGTTTGTGGGCAGGGGGTGTTGCTCTGGATGTGGAGAAGCCCACAGGGCTGTGATCTGCCTTTGCATATTGGTCACAGTGTCCTGCGGGGCTTGGGGTCGAAACAGAAACTGCAGGGTGGCCATAGGGTCAAGCCTCATGACACCTAGGTGCAGGGAGGCTGTGGGGGCAAGCCGTGGTTTAGTCTGAAGGCCAGGCTCCATGGTACTCAGCTCAGGGCCTGAGAAGGTCTGAGCTAAGCGCCAGGGAGCAGCAAGAGCAAGACTTCTCCAAAACAGAGAACAAGCCAGGAGCCAAGGATGGCCATAACGAAGGCTGGGCAATGATCTCACTGAGAAGGTGCAGTCCGACAGCTCTTGAACTGGGCAACTAGAGAAGGGGTGGTGTCAAAAGAAGATCCTACCAACCATCAGGCAGAAACAAGGTAACACGTCAGGTGCAGGTTCAAACCAGGAAGGCCAAACAGTTCCACAACAGGAGGAGGTTCACCTACAACACAGCTCATGCAGAAACTGAAGGCCCTAGCCTGGGTATAAATGGAACCCCTGTACCCACGAGCAGTGGGTGTGGGTGGAGGCCCCAGGTCAGGGCCAGTAAGGCCTGTTGGTTGAGTGATTGCTGAGCTGCTGAGAGACCCTGTCCCTGCCACCAAGCTACTTGGGTACAGTGGAGGCTGGTGAGGTCACCACCCCGTGTGCAGGGACAGCCCTTGGCTCCTGACTTACGTGCCTTTGTGGAGCACTCTCGCTCTTGCAGAGCCCTGACAGTTGAGGGATGTCTTGAGCCAGTTGTGGTTTCTTTGTGTTATTCAAACAGATTTCTCCTCCATTACTTTTTCCATTTTCCCTTTGAAATTCATGGAAATGTATTTAATTTGTAACACCCAACTACAAGGACTTCCACAATTTAATTCCCCACTGCATGAAGACCACCTTCTTCAGACTGCTTAGAATTTACCTCCTGCTTGCTTCATTTTAAGCTTAATTTTTTCGTTTAGAAGAGACTGAACAACTAAACCCCATCCATCTTCTCCACACCATTCATAATTGCGGTATAGTGGCAAAGGCCTCTCTTTTTGCCATCCCTTCTCACTTTCTGCTGCTGGAGAGGGACTCTACTGCTTCCCCCAGAGCCCACTTCCTTGGCATGGGATAAGGCAGGAGATACAAAGGTGGTGTTTTTTTCCTTGTTTAATTAATCTTCCCTGGGTTACCTCTTGACCGGGGAGGCACAAATCAACACCTCTTTGCCTCTGTGGTTTAGGTTCAGTAACCCTCGGCAATCCTGGGTGGACTGCAGCTTGAAGAATAACATTGTGTGTGTATGAATTGCCTCAGGATTTTTCGCCGTGTCCAGTATTTACCTTACATTCCTGTCTTGAGCTGTTGAGTGCTACTGCTGTGCGTGAGGAAAGCTAACTGTGTTCTAATACTACATAGTGTTTCAGAGCTGTAACCTTTGAGTTTAAAGCTGTGGTTGTCCTTAAACGTTTTTGGATTTTGCTGTGACTGATATTGGTATGTTCTCTTGTGCATCTCTTCATGTAGTCCCATACTGTCCTTTCACTACTGCTGTTTTGAAAACCCACACATGAAAATGAAGTTTTAGGTTTACAAAAGAAACTGTTTCAGAAGTGAAAGCTCTTGGTCAGTTACTTATTTTACACCAGTGTAGCTTTGTTTCCTCTCTACTTCTTCTTTTTGGAAATCAAACAAGAATCTTGATTATACAAGTAGGATGCATTTGTCAGTGATGAGCCACCTGTCGATTAAATAGAAACAGCTCCGCTGTGAGAGGACAGTAAGTGCCCCCATAATTTACAAGTCAGCATGTTCTGGGGGGTATCAAGTACATTTTGTTATGCTGTCTCAAGACAAACACAATACAGGAAAACCAAGGCTAACCAGTGTGGTATTTCCAACATGGCAGATTTTTAAGGCAAAAATTATTTGTACCTGTTTTGAATCTGGGTTAGAAATCGACACTCTTCGTGTATATGTCTTTCCTCCTTTCTCCTTCATTTAAATAAAAATATATTTAAGATAATTTTACTTAAATCAAATGCAAATGCCTTGTGCAATCTGCTACCAGAAGAAATATTAAGTATTGAACTAGTACAATTAAATACATTATCATTAGCCTACCAGAAAATAAAGGTTTTAAATTCATAACCCACCAGCTTGGTGTGAAGGCTGATGCAACAAGAAGAAAATGGTTGTGAGGAGGAATTCATATCCTATCCTCTCCTTCCCATATTCGCACATACTTCTGCTTTCAGGAAGTCAAGGAGAGAAGGGATTAGGTTTTAGTTTCTTCACTTACCAATACTGTGGGCTGGAAAGGGGAAACCCACAGTTTTCCTTCTTCAATTTACCTTTAATACCTGTAGTAAATATGATAAGCCAGAAACAAATAATTTCATACGCATGATTTTTATACAGTAATTTTCAGATTATAAAATGAAATCAGAAAACCAGCAATTTCAGGATTAAACCAGCCAGCTAATGCTGCCTTTTTACGTCTCTCCACCCCCTTCATTACTTTCTTTTTTTTACAATTTTACACAATATAAAAAATTTATAGATTTTAACATTTACATGGAGTCTATAAAAAACTCATGCTACATTATCATATTACTAAACTTTTTTCATTATGGCTTTATTATTCTCTCTCATGGATTAAATGGCTGGTATTTTATTTTGAATTGTAATTTATACAGTAAATATCACAGGGGTATTTTTAATGAAACAATAACTGTAGGACAGTGAAAAAATATAGTATTATGAAAGGAGTGTATTCAATAGCATGAATGTTAACACAAATAGTAGAGAAGGAAATAGACATTTTAATTATAGTTACCTTTATCTGCTTTTATGGTGAAACTAGAACATGTGACACAAAAATAAATAAATCAAAGGTTAGTCTCCACTGATTTATGGATGTGCAGCTCTACAGTGCTGGTTATTTTATGCTCAAGATTAACTGGGTTGCTTCCAGATTTTTACACTCTTAGTTGTATGGGAAGACCAACAGGTTTGACCTTATGAACTCTGAGACAAATCTATTAACATTATGGTATCTTTATGACTCCAATTCCTGAGGACTGAAAGAGAAGAAAAATATAACAATTGAGAAAACGAAAATAGAAATCATTTGGAGCTGTTTAACATGGAGAAAGGGAACAAGAGTCGTTAAGTTTTAAAAGCCCTATGTAAGATAATCGATCACTGGGAAATTAGCCTTCAGCCAAGCTACACTAGTACTAAAGGCACATGCCATATTTTAATTTAGTGAGCTTTCCCCCTCACAATTATACACAGAATTCCTGCACTGTATAGCAAGATTTGTAAAAGATAAAAAATTGAGAAGCCGTCTTCAGTGTTCTTGGTTGCAATTCTAAGTATTTACAAGCGTGTAAAACAGATCACAGGAGCACCACACCCTTTCCGATTTGCTCATTTTCAACCTCGATCCTGGCCTAGGATTAGCCCTGTAAGGAAACCTTCAGCCGAACAAGGTGCTATGTGTAGTAACGAGCAAACAGAGAACTATGAAAGCATAAAACCTAGTAGGAATGTATCCCAGCCTATAAGGAAGCTGGGAGAGGACTTTTTACAAGGGCCTGTAATGACAGGACAAGGGGTAATGGGTTTAAATTGGAAGTGGGGTGGTTTAGATTGGATATCAGGAAGAAGGTCTTCACGGGGAGGGTGGTGAGGCACTGGAACAGGTTGCCCAGAGAAGCTGTGGATGCCCCATCCCTGGAAGTGTTCAAGGCCAGGCTGGATGAGGCTTTGAGCAACCTGGTCTAGTGGAAGGTGTCCCTGACCATGGCAGGGGGGTTGGAACTAGATGATCTTTAAGGTCCCTTCCAACCCAAACCATTCTATGATTCATTGTCACCCCTCTTCTAGCACCTAGCACATGGGACAGACCATTCACTGTCGTCTTCCTCCTTTCAAAACCCCTTGTAAGTAAAAGTAAAACCCACGAGGACTAACATGGCAATGGACTGTGCAGAAGAACCAAGTGACCGGAGTCTAGCAGGGCATTTGACTCTCCATCAAGGTGAGAGAGGTCCTACAGAAGCAGTGCAGGTAGTGCAGCAGCTGAATGAAGATGCCAGGAATGTTGTGTAATAACAAGGTGGGCATCCCACAGTATCCAGGCAAGGTGAGCAGGGCAGGCCTGGAGATGGCAGGATGTGTGAAGTACCAAGCATAGCTGTTGCACAGATGTAAACTTACTTCTACAGAAAGGGAACCAGAAGGTAGCCTTTGCTCTAGGCAAATAGCCATTTCAGCTGGGGGAATTAACTGGCTGTGTAGCTGGTGGTCCCTGAGTTAACAAAAAGGATGCAAATATACCAGCATGGCTCATCCCAATGTAGAATATCAAATACAAACAACAGACAGGAAGAACTCTGAAGGGAACTATGGGCTTGAGTGGCTTTCAACCCTTTCTGGAGGCTGGGAACACCCAGCATCATGATAGTGAATATATTATAGGGATTAGTAATGGAAATCACTTGTTACTCAACTGCATAATACATTTGCAATACACTCCTAAGTATGTTTTGTGCCTGTACTGTGATTTTAGTATATTGCTGTGTCATTCTGATAGATCAAAATCCCATGTAAGATAACTTAAAAAAACATTAGACTTGATGTTAAACTTTAAATCCTTTATGCATGAAATATGTAAAACAACCTGGGCAGAGAATACCACGTGTCCTGTGAGGAGAGGCTGAGGGAAGCAGGCTTGTTAATAGCAATTTTCCAGTTCTTTTAAGGGGTTACTGGAAAAAAAGGGCAAGGCTTGTCACCCTGCTGCCTAGTAGGATGACCGGAGACAAAGGACATATTTCAAATCAAGGAAGGTTCCAACTGGGTATAGAGAAAAACTTCTGGTCACAATGAGGACAGACAAGCCATGAAACTGCCTGTGCAGACAGGTAGCACAGTCTCCATCCAGACAAGCCATGAAACTGCCTGCGCAGACAGGTAGCACAGTCTCCATCTCTGGAGGTTTTCATGACCTGACCCAATAAAGTCTTGAGCAGCCCGGTCTGAGCTGATAGCTGACCCTGCTTTGAGTGGGAGGTTGGACTCTGGCCAGAGAGCATGAGTGGAGTACCTTGAAAGTCACCATTGAGCACAAGAGTATTCAACATCTTTGTGACCGATCTGGATGATGGTATTTTCAATGTGTGCCATCACCAAGTTTGCACATGACACCAGGCTGGCGGGAGAGATATGTATGCTGGAAAGTAAAGCCATCGTACACAGAAGTCTGGACAGTCTGGAAGACTGAGCCAACAGGAATTGAAGGTAGCAAAGATAAATGTAAAGGCCCATGCTCGGGACAGAATAATCCCAAGCAGCAGTACAGGCTGCGGTCTGACTGTCTTGGGAGGAGGTGTCTAGTGAATTAAACAAAAAAATAACAGCCCCTTCCATGCGCACTGTCTGCAGCTATTGAGCAATCAGTTAATTGCATTTATCTGTGAGGGCTACATTCTGGCACTGTGAAATCTGAAAGTGATACTAACAGGACTATTTATTCCTGCTCCAAGGATGGAAACAGTAAGTAAGGAAAGCCTCTGGAGGGACCTACTGGATGTCACTGTATGAATGGGAATTACTTGCTACTGCTTCCCAGGTTTCAATCTGTTCCTTACCCTTAGGTGTAGAAAACCCAATGTCATGCTTCCGTGTTCAACCTGTGCTTGTGCAGATACCTAGCAGCAAAAAAAGAAACAATAAATAGGAAAATGCAATGTATTTTTTCTGGTTCTGTTGATCATGTGGCTTTCTCCTCTGCATGATGACACTGGTTTAGCATTAGCACCAAACTGCAGGGCAAAACCAAAAAAATAAAGTATTTTTCCTCACAGAACAGTTACTTTATGGGAACTTTCTTCCTAAAAGCAAAAAATAGATTCAAAAAAGGGTTAGGTAAATAGGTTGATTTAAAAAGTGATGGTCCAAATACAGACATTGCTTAGAATGTCTATCAATAACTAGTGATTATGAGCTGGAAACCTTATTAGATAACACACAAATAATACTAGACATAACATCTGCTTTCAGGCATTGCTGAAAACAGAGTATAAATCCAATCTGATCTTTGATGCATATTTGGACCTCTTCTTAGGCAGAACCTCTCTATCCCTATGTATTCCAAACCATGAAAAAACGGCTCAAGAAGGCACCCAAAAAGCACATGCAGTGCTTAAAGAACATGAAAATAGACAAGTCCCTTACTGAGACTGTTCCTGTCCCAGGAAAAATCTATGCATTGTCATAAACAGCAATACACTGAGAGAATTCTGCCGAGAAGGGATGTTTAATTCATCCAGTGCTAGTGCCTGCTTTAATAATACTTAAAGGAAAGGATGCTTTGTCACCTATTCCAGCAGCATCTAATTTTCTCCATAGATACATTCTTCTAACACTTCAGCACAAATTCAAGACAAGAAATTGGCACTTTTAAATTAAGCCTCCAATCTGTGACTTACTGTGAATAGAGTGAATAGATTGCAAAACACCATCTATGAATTTTTGAGCTCTAAAGCTGTATGAAAGTTCATGATAGGTGACAGAGTAAAATATCCCAGCTTGTCTTCTGTTGTACTTCATAGACAATCTGGGATGCTCAACTCTCAAAATACTTTGTATATATACAAACCCACTGTGGAGACCTAACCGTCTGAGCGAGAGGCTATCCCCTGTAATGATAAAAATGCTCACAAAAGTTTACTTTCTGCCTATATATTCTTAAAGGGGAGTCAGTTCCTAGAACTTGGGGGTTATAGTGCTATTAGTGAAATTATATTTCTAGAAGGTGAAGCAGATGTTAATTAGAATTAAATTTAAAGTGTTCTTTGCAGTGAGTAAGGGCACTTGCCATTAATCTCACATGGTAGTCTAACCCTGCAGCTCTAACAAACTTCTACATTTGACAAAGGAAAGAGATTTTGATTATGTACTCATTTAACTAAAATTAGACAAAACAAACTCTGACTCAAGCAGGTGAACAGCTTCTCTAAAATACATTTTTTAAAAAATATAAACTGAGGTCGTATCAAACAAAGCAGCTCAAAGATTGTAGATTTTAAAAAAATTAATAGACATCAGTTCAGAAGGATTAGAGAACAATCATCAACCTAACAGGAATAGTTGAGCATTAACATTCCTTCCGTTAAGGTGCAAAGAAGCCAATGCCTATGTTTGTAGAAGATTCCTTGATTTTTATTTGGTTCCAAGCATGAATATTGTCCCCAGAAATAAAACAAAATTCTGTAGTTGAGCAAAGGAGATTCTTTTGTACACTCCAGACCATGCAGTTACCAAGAAATGATGCATCATTCTGCCAATCCTTAAGAAAGGTCAAGAGAAGTGAATCCTGAGACCACTGCACACAGAAGAGCAGCAAATTTCAATAAAATCCATTTTGAAGAAGCAGATCCACTGAACATAAAACAATCACAAAAAATTATTAAAATAAATGGCTAATGAAAAGAATTAGAAAGATATGCAATGGACTGAAATAAAACACTCTGGGCCATGCTCGTCTTCAAACTGAGACTCAAGAGAAACCAAGACTTCCACAGATGATCATGACAAAGGCAGGACTTTCAGCAATAAATGTGCTCGTCTGCAGAGTAGGTGACTTCCTCCTTGAACCAGCCTCCCAAAAGACGTTTTTCTCAATCAGATGTAGAACAGGCTCTAGCCACATTCATTTCTTAAAGAACTAACTTGGAGTAACATCAGTGAGTATAGATATATAATAAATTACACATAATTTTCTTCACAGTAATAGAAATCAGAATTTATATACATGTGTGTACATCTATTTATTTATTTATTTTAATGAACCAGAGGAAGGCACAGCCTATTCACCTAAATTCCAAGTAGATTTAAGAAAATATTTAATAGAAGCTCTCTTAAGAACTCTGCTGGATACTATAATATCCTTCATATCTTCGTCTAGAACCTGATAGAACATCACTTCAGGTTGCCAACCATGAAATCATTTTTATGTGCGAGCAGCATTGTAAATGCTCTGTGCTTGCTGAAGAGCAGTCCAGAAGAGAGGAAGGAGCACAATAAAAGCAAGCTGTATCATGCTGTCAGCAGCCACACCTCAAGTCCAGATTCACACTGTGCTAAGTAGTGGTGATACTGGCATCGATACCTTGTGTTTTCTCCCTCTTGCTTTCTCTCTCTCCCCCCGTGCAACACCCTCACTGTTTGCTTTTATCACGTCTCATTTCCTCCGTCTCTTTATCTCTTTATTATTATGATGCAAAAGGCACCTTCTTATTATAAAGTACTCAGGAAGCTGTTCTCCTTACCTCCGGCAGTTTCAGCCCAGAATTTCCTGCATGGTCACCATGGGCAAGAAGAAAGGAGAAGTTGCTGTCTATTGTGATTAACGCTTCATGTAATTGTATGTGGCACTGATATGCTATTCCCTTACGAGCATGTGAAAGCCATAAAAAACAGTAAAAGAAAGATAATCTACAGCACACTGGAATCTGTGAGACTTCTTCCAATGACTATGGTATGAATGTGGAAAAAAAAAGATCCCTGGTGCTCAGATACCAGTACGGAGTCACTGCAATGGATGGAAGATCCTCTGGATAATAAGCAGATGATAAACAGGCAGGAAGAACAACTCCTTTTACAACTTAATTCAAATCTCTTCTCTCTTGCCTGCAGGATTCATCTAGTTTTTGCCTTCCTTCTCTAGAACCCTTTTATATCAGATTCTCTCACCCAGGCAAAGAGCAAGATCATTTACAATGGCAATAGCAAGTTGATTAGAACAAATAACACAGGCTGTAGTTTCAGTGAGTTAAAAAAAAAAACCAACTTTAGGAGCATTAAACAGACAAAACTCAAGCAGGATCTGAGTCGAATAGACTCCCACAGTGGGTTTTGAGACGTGTTTCCTTTTTATAGGACTCTGCATGCATCCTCCACCATAGTGATTCTAGGCTCAGAGTTCACCCCAAAACTGTGCTGTTAAGAATTAATGCACAAAATGCCAAGCAATTCATTCCTAAGGTGCTTGCAAAATAACAGGCTGTGCCATGCTCCCTCCAGGCCTTTACAGGCTGAGCAAAGTAAGTTCAGATTTGAAACTCTCACCTCCCAAAAATATTCAAATTGCCCATCAAACTGTGCTTGGTGCTGGTCTTGGTGGACAGGAACAGGAAGGACGAAAATAGGTTTTTTCCCTTTGCAATGTTGTTTGCATTCCCCCAGTAACAGACTCCCTTTGCTAATTGCAAAGAATATTCCAACCCTTACAGAGGGAAGGAGCAGGAGAAACGGATGGAGGTGGGCCTACAGCCAGAAAGTTATCCATAGACTTTCAGACGACATCTCATTTAAGCGGATGAAACTCACTTTCACATGAGTTGTGACATAACCATGGCAGGAACTGACAAGTGTCAAAATCTTGCTGAACAAATAAGATTTCAAGTCCTATCCCTCTGTACCGAAGAAGAGCCAGCAAATATTACACATTTATCCTGCTTTTTCCCATTGCACTGCCTCCTCTCAGCAGCTTCACTGGCATTCTAGAAGCATGTCCAATTCACACTTTCACTTAGAATAGCTGCTGATATTTAGACTGAACTTTTCATGGCTTCCCCATCGAAACACCTTTCTACATATCAGTCTACTGTGGGGAATAAAGAGTTACTGGATGCTCTGCCATCAGGACTGGGCTTTCTGTGCAGATTCTTGAGCCCAAGAAGCAACCCCTTGTGTTAACCAGGAGACAAAGGAATTATTTTCTTCACAGGCCAGAACATCTCTCATTCCCTTTTTCCAATGGTCTCATTACACACCAGTGTCTTAATGGAACAGACCAGCAAGTGTGGAGATGGGCACAAAGGACAGATACTGGTAAGAAACAGATTTAGGTATCACTACATCATGGTGTACAGGTGCAAAGAGTGGGGAAATTTCCAGCAGCTTCTTCCGCCTCGCAGTCACATAAGAAGCATACACCAGGGGATATTGTGCCCTCTTGCAACTAATTCTTACAGACTATTTTTTTCCAGAATCGTGTCTACCTGATGCTGCTGCATAAAGACAAACCACACCAGAGGGTGGCTTCCTCATAGCCACTCTCTGTGTCTGCAACGGTGGCCAGGGAGAGTGTCCCCTGACAGCACATCCCCACCACCCAGAGCAGGTGCTGAGACAGGCACAGGGTCTGAAAACTTGTGTGGCTGAGGGAGTGGGGGAGGCAGTCTTGGAAAGAACAATCACCAAGACCTGGAAGGGCTGCAGTTATTATTTTTTGGGAAGTAACAAGTGTTAATGGAAGTGTCCACGTTGTGCCTTTTCCTCTGTCCATGCCCTGCTCCTCATGTGAAGGTGAAAGTTGTCTTATGCTCAGTCACCCTTTTCCAAGAAAGGTTTCTCCACATGTCTAACCATGCTCTGACAGCTGCCCCAGACCAGGCACAGCCTTCCTCAGGACAAGCTCCAGCATGGATTACCAGACTTACCAAGGAATGGAGCATCTCAGGACAATAGAATCAGATGGGGTGAGCCTGTCCATTTGTTCTCTCAGAGCAGGCTCAGGAGATGTGCACAAATGGCAAACTGGACAGAAAGTTCAGGACCTCATTGCTAATGAACCTCTCTTTGCTCCTGCATGGATTGCCTCCTGGAACTTTGTCACTTGCTTCCTTCCAGATGTATGACCCTTTGGGACTGTCCATATGGGTGAATCTCTGATGCTAGTTCCAGGCTTGCGGGGGCTGGGGGTGTGGGGGAGATAAGCCACATCCACCACAGTAGAATAATATCCTCTTCCTCTTCTGGATCTGTACTACATTATCTGCTCAACAGAGTGTGCAGTTTACTGCTGGTCCAAAAATTCACACGCACCTTTAGAGCGGCTCTAATGCATTTCAGGTTTCTCCTCAAAGTAGGCTATAAACTAAGATCAAGGGCCATTAGTGCAAGGTCCGTTACACTGTGAAAGTAAAACATCTGTTGCCTTCTGCTTCCATTGTTTGTGCTGCAGTCCTTTTTCCTGCTAAGTCCTCTTCACCCTCCAGCTACTTGATAGAGCAAGCACTCCCTTGAGAAGTCAGCTCAAGGTCTGCAGTGCAGAAAGATGTGCAATAATGCAGCGAGCAGGGACAATACAAAGGAAGCTTCCCTGGCAAGGGAGGGCTCTGCAACACACAGCAAATACCTTCTTGAGGGGAAAAAATTGCATGTAAGATTGATGAAGTGTTGTGCAGAGCAGGCCTGACTGAGGAAAATAAAAAAGTTCTCCACCCTATGACTCACACGTATCTGGGGACTTTTGGAGAGGAGGAGAAATGGTGGAGGAAAGAGGGAATATCATAAGGGTGAAGTAAATAGGTTCTGAATAAGTAAGGCATGGTGGCAAAGGAGGAAAAGCATTTGAGAGAAAGGAAACCACAGCTCTATAAACCCCAGACTGATGCTTTTTCACATGCTGGTGCCATCTGCATGTGTGCAGCACCCTGAAAAACGGTAGTTATGTTATCTTTGTATCTGGTGAAAGAGGTTCCCCAAGATTTTGCAGAAACTGCAGAGGGCACAACGGATTGCACATGTAAGGATGTGGTGAAGCTTCTTGGCATTTAGCTTGTCCTTGCGGTCAACAAGGTGAAGATAAGTCTTAGGTTCTGCCAGGCAGGCGTTCAGGGCCACACCGAGTTCCCTGCACACCCTCTGACTGTGGCTACACATTCCAGGGGGTCAGGCAGCCTCAGTGCCATGATGCAGAATAGGAGACAAATACTGAAAGTGCCAGTGTCCCCCAAGGGACAGAATAGCAGTTAATTCCTGCAGGAAGACATCATGGGCACTGCGAGTGGATCACATCACTGTCTCTAAGTCATCTCATATCCCCTCCCTGTCTGCTAATGCCTTGCTGGATCATGGATCAGCATCCCTTACTACTAGACATCCTGCAAAGAACACATCCCCCTGCAGAGCATGCTGCCACCACCACAGCTTGCACATGATGCAGGCAAGTAGGGAAGGCAAGTACACTAGACAGGTCCGTACTGCAGAAGGAGAAGAGATGACAGAGGATTGCTGTAGAAGCTTTGGCACATTCCCAGCTACTTTACAGTACAGACAGGGCCTGGCACCATAAAGGCCCTGAGATGTGGGCAGCACAGTCTCAACACCAGTCTGTTCACTCATCCAAGTAACAAAACTCATAGATGATCCATCTAGGACAGAATGATCCATCTAGGACTGCTCAACCTACCTGCAGTAAATAGTTTATCCAGTGGCTTATCTGCAGCCACCAAAGGCAACAGAAATCTCTTCATTATTTATTGTTAGTACCTCATGATTTGACATTTAATTTAAGTCTTCCACTGTGTCTTGCCCAGCAGCTTTAGCATTATAAATAGGAAAGCACTTTCTTTCCCATTTAAGAACTAGCCACAAGGATTCTGATCTGCCTGATGAACCTTTTTGTAAGGCTTACATTATGTTGTCATAAATGAGTGATGTTCAGAAGCTTACAGGTACCTCTGTTATGAGGAAAGTTACCTAATTGCTGAAGGCACTGTTGCTCCAAGGCATCTGTCCAGCCTTCCTGGACAGGCATGTTTCCCTAAACACTATAGAGACGAGGGAGTTGTTTATTTTGTTTACAGTTGCAAACTTCTTTACAGACAGCTTTTTGTTAGAAATTTTCTTTTCTTTCTGTTACAAAAGCTTCCACAGCACTTGGGATACCAGGCATTGTGACACAGAGGGCGGTCAGGTTGGTCACGGACAATATGCCCTTGGCAAATCCGTGTTGAGTACTGCTGATGGCTTTCTCGTCCTTCACCTGCTTAGGGATGGATGCTCTATGATTTTTCCAGGAAGGGCTTTTACTGTGTGGTTTTCTCACTGTACTTCATCCTTACTCAGGCTGCTGTAATTGTCTACCCTTTACAGTATCCTAGATGCTGCATTACATTTATTTGTAACAATGACAGTAAGCAGACTCACCAGCTTCAATTAGATGGCACTCAGTCTCCAGCATAACAGTCTAAGTCAGATAAACATGTAGCCTGTATTCTCAAAACAGAAAAGACTAATGCCAAACCCAAACAGCCTTCAGGTGCAAAAACATATCAAGAAACATAAGAGGTTTCTCCTCATTGAAACAGGCTGTTAGGACCTAGAAGGGTCTAAAAACCAACCACTTACTGCTCTTCCAAGGAAACCTCTCAGTCCTTTGTAAGCTTGGCCTGAAACCTACCTACACATCTTGCTGCTGGAGCTGAGAAGTAAATCAGGCCATCTGGTCTTCAGACCCCATGCCTATGGAACAGATTGGCCATTTTGTCATTAATTGCTATTCACAGCACCCATAAAAGCACTTCCAGCACTTATGCTTTCATAGATACTCACTTGTATTAGCATTTGAAATCTCTTTATCTACATTAAATGTTTATATTATGCTCATTATCATGATGCCTAAGTAGCATAATATATGTGGCCTCATAAATCTCCTGGGAATAGGAAAATAATATTACCTTCAACTTACAGGGGAGGTGAGGTCCACATGTGTTAAGCTCTCTGTGCTCAGCTTTCGTCTTCTGACAAGACTTGCCCTTTCATTTCCAAAAACAGGACTTTGTTCTGGTTCGTCGGAGCCTGCAGTGCTGACCAGAGACACACAGGTGCAGAAGTTGCACTATGGGAGACGAGGGAGAGAGCGGACAACCCGTATAGCAGACACCGCCACTGAACTCATGTCTTCTGTCTCGAACTATAGGTGGTAGGCATCACCGCCTCCTTTTCTGCCAGCTGCTTCTATGTAGAACTGGACCCACCAGGCCTGATGTAGGAGTATCTGGTGGATCTGGAACCACCAGGCCTGCCGTAGGAACATCTGCAGGATCAGGTTCCCTGACTGCGGGAGCAGCTGCCCTGAGGGACCTGAGCTGCTCAGCGCTTACCCTGGAGCACATACTGTGCCATGGTCTTATCCATGCGGTGCCCATGAACTGGAAAAGGCTCCTATGCTTATATATGCTTATTCAATATTTGTAGATAGTGTATTTTGAAACAGCTTTATTAAGCCAGCAATTGTGATTATATTTGTACAGCAGTGGGAGCTCAGTGTTGTTAAAAACTGCACTTGAAAATTCCATTTCTTCACATTTTATTTTTTTTTCACCATGTTTCTTCCAGAAAAAAAAAAAAAATAGAAAAACCAACCAACCAAACAAACAAACAAAAAAACCCAACAAACCTGCATCTTATGTTCTCTTAAGGGAGAGGTACAACCACTTAGTGGCTTATATTCTTGGTCTATTGCCTTCATGAATCTGCTTCCTAAGTTCCAGAAGGACTTAACAATTTTCCCTTGTGCCTATACATCTTGAAGACTGCGTGAACTGATTAATACTCTTTCTCTTCCTACAGTCTAGAATATTCTGTATTCCTGTATTCTGAGGTTTTATTAATATAACTGTACGTGGGAAGACTGCAACCTCAAAATCAAATGGAACTTTTATTCAGCAAATATCAGAGTTTTACTGCTTATCTATGTATTTCTTTAACAGAATAATATATAAGGGAATAGTTTGTCTTTATCTTTACCTCTGTTTTCAGGCTCAAAAAATAAAAGACCACGCTGCTGACATTTATTTGTCAGCTGAAGTAACTTTCCATGCTTTGGAAAACAAGACTTTTAGCCCTAAAGAAAGGATTATTCAGTGCAGGAATAATGGCTTGTGTTAAATGTCTTTGGGATAAAAAATTACTTCACTAAGAACATTAAGCACTGGCTATTCCATGACATCTTTCAACTACTACTCTCCTTACAACAGAAACTAACAGCCTTGAGAATGATGCCCAATATTCATTTCAGTGTGTCAAATGCATGTGATAACTCATGAAGAGAAATGAAAGGATCATCAGAAAGCCCAATGAAATAATGAAGACTTACGTGAAGACAGAGAGCAAATGGGAACACAACCCCGTGACTGAGTGGTGCTTCTGCTCTAGTTCCTATGCTGCCGCTTTCAAAAGGGCTGAGTCCTGATCTGGGTGAATCCTATGAGTTTCAGCATCCAAGGCAGGACTGTTCTCTCTTTTGCAGAGCCTATCTTGAGCAGGGCCTCATCTGATATTTTGGATTATGGAGCAAAGCCCTGGCATAAACTACAACATCAAGGCTGACTATGCTCACCAACGTAATCATAGAATCTTTTAGGTTGGAAAACCCCATAAAAGTCAACAAGTCCAACCATTACCCAAGCACTGCCAAGTCCACCACTAAACTATGTTCCTAAGCTCCATGTCCCCATGGCTTTTAAATGCTTCCAGGGATGGTGTCCCAACCACCTCGCTGGGCAGCCTGTTCCAGTGCTTGACAAACCTTTTGGTGAAGAAATTTTGCCTGATATCCAACCTAAACCTCCGCTGGTGCCACTTGAGGCTGTTTCCTCCTGTCCCATCGCTTGTCACTTGGGAGAAGAGACCAACACCCACCTCGCTACAACCTCCTTTCAGGTAGCTGTAGAGTCATAAAGTGTCCTCTGAGCCTTCTCTTCTCCAGCCTGAACAGCCCCAATTCCCTTAGCTGCTCCTCACAGGACTTGTGCTCCAGACCCTTCCCCATCTCCATTGCCCTTCTCTGGACACACTCCAGCACCTCAGTGTCTTTGTTGTAGTGAGGGGCCCAAAACTGAACACAGGATCTGAGGTGCAGCCTCACAAGTGCCCAGTACAGGGGGACAATCACTGTCCTAGTCCTGCTGGTCGCATTGTTCCTGATGCAGGCCAGGATGATATTAGTATTAAGGTCAAAAGCCGAGGTGCCCGTGTAAGGAAGTATCTCACCAGGGGGAACTCAGAGGAGTACGGGCTGCGATTCGGATGTGTGAAATGGACATCTGGTAAGATTTTGCCATCTAACTCCATTCGCAGCCTAAACATAGTCTTCTCAGGCCACAAGGCTACCTGGAAAATCCACAGAATTTCAGCTGCTATTCTGAGTATGCAATGCATACAGATGTTACACATGTCTGTAGTTCTCTTTTTAATAGTGCACAAAATTAAAGCATCCAAAATCATAATTTTCTTCCCCCAAAATATCAGCAGTGCAACTTTGTGATCTGTTTAATCTGTAATGCGGGGATAATAATGTCTTGCTTTTGACAGATGAAAAAGTTAATAAAAATCCAAATGAGACCCACTTAGCCTAACCCTGAACAAGGCTGACGTGGAAAAATGAGACTTACCTGTAAACTCCTGTCAGACTTCGGCTGTAAAACTTCTGGCTCAATCACTTCCCACTCTTTTCATGGCGATAGTAAATTTCACTAGTAGGAAGACCAGCAAGTTAACGAAAACGATTCTTCCCTCTCCTACATACTCATGCATACTCATCTTTTCCTTAGAAAGAGAGTTAACAAACCTGCATTAATTAATGTATATTCTAAAAAGGGCTCTAGAAGTTGTTGAGAAGCATTATTATTTATTTCTGAAGTGTTTCACTATATGATTAGAGAGAGAGTTAAATAATTAAATAAAGTTAGAAGGTAACATTTTCTAGGTATCAGAACTGTCCCCACGAGCCTCTCATTTTCTAAGCTATCAGTAGCTCTTTAGCTACTTATGTCCTAAAAGGAGGGTTTTAAATGTGCTTTTCAGATCTGAAATAATGAGGGCTATAAAGAAGATGCAGAATCTCCTCAGAGGTACACAGAGAACAGACGAAAGTTACAGAATTCTGACTAGATATACAGAGAAAAGAAATCACGATATGAGTGGTCAAATACTGGGAAACTGACCACTATAAGAGTAGTCAAATACTCTGAATGTTGCCTAGAGAGGAAATGGAATCTTCATCCTTGAAGATATTGAGAACTCAGCCAAGTGTGTCTCTGAGCAAGTAACAAGGTAAGTCCCTGGCTGGACCAGATGATCTCCAGAGCTTCCACCCAACCTAAATTTTTGTAGGATTCTATGATTGTGACTGCATAAAGACCTCCTTCATATTCACATGAATCAGGTGATGTCACTGTGTGAGCTCATATCAGCGCCTTGATGTCATAATATCAGTCTTGTGGGGTTTATTTCTGTTCCTTTTTTATACTGCGTCAATCCTGACAGACACTGAAAAATTTTAATTCAGACTGCTGTGTTTGCTGACCTACTGTAGGCATGACTATAGCCATACTCTAAATGCTTATTATGTTAATTACTTTTTTTGAGAGCTTACCTAGTACAGCTGGATAACAAGGTTTCTAATTTTTCATAGCAAATGTAGCTGAATAACAAATAAAACTAGTGCTGCCTGTATTATGGAAAGTTTCAACATTTTTTACTTATCTAGATGGCCTCTTATTCAAGTGGAGTTACTTTGGAAGTGTCTTGGAATATGTATATCAGTTATACGTGGCTTGTATGTATTTCTTCTTGGGTGAAATGAAAAATTTAATTATATGAATAAAATGCAAATTTCTGCCAACTGTGTTAACTGTGAGAGAGTTGCATTATCTTCTAACATAAATTGTCAGTGAATTGAAGAAAAGACGTTTTGGAAGCTGATCTGATTACTGTCAGGGAAAGTGCTGAAACTCAATTGTTGGCAAATGTCCAGTACCCATCACTGAATGATCATCACCTCATCATTCAGCCTTCTTAACTGACATGCAAAACAACATCCAAATATTCATTGCACATCTGTGCTGGACAGATTACGCATTAGCAATTCAAATCAATTCAATGTACAGGCAGTTTCTGTAAAGGCGTCTGTTTGGGTGAGATGCCTTGTTGTCTGGGATGGATAATAAGGCAACTCTGTCTAATCTTGGAGAACAATCAACCCATCTTGAGAAGGTGACTGACTACGTATGCTCTTGCCCTGACAGCACTAGAACAATGGCCCCATAATGCACTTGACTCAGCTGGTAATAAAATCTACTTTTGATTAGCAGCCATGGCTTGTGTCAATCACTGCATGATGTACCATTGTCCTCTGGTCCTGAACACAGTTTATTTACAGGGAAACAAAAGCTTTTTGGATATGGCTGCTGCCCAGAGATTGCAAAATAGATTGAGCTGTCAGCCTCGCACACTAGATGAAGATTAATGAGTTGTGGAGACAATAAATATGAAGCAATGACCATAAATATGCTAATAGGTATTATCCATATACACTATAATTGCTACAAAAATTAAAAAGTAGTGTGAAGGAAATAGGTCACAGGGTGACAGATAGATAATCTTGGATGCGGAAGATCTCTGGTTTAGTCAGATTCTCTACAGGTTTATTTCCTTCAATTAGACCCTTCAAAAGAGTAATTGTTTAAAAGCTGTTTGAATAATCTCTTTTGAAACAGAGGTTTATGGGAAAATGTTTATGAAAAAGTGACTTCAGTGAACATGTTATTGGAATGAAAAAGGTGACTACCAAAAGCAAGCTACGCAGAGGTAAATGTCTGATCAGCTGCCCAGCTTCACTATGAGGAAAATATCTCGAAGTGCACACTAGTGGGGACTTCAAGGAAAACACACGGAAGAGACACAGAGTTTATCTCCACAGGCACAAGTGAGTCAAGTCATTCCCAAGAAAAATATAGAAGAGTTGCCTGCACATCTGGGTGTGTTGGTTTGTTTGGTGTTTTCAGCTACTTAAGGATTTCATTTGAACCTGAAACTCAGAGAGTTAAACATCTAACTACATTAGCTACATGTATAGAAGCTTCAGCACCTAAGGCTACAGGAATTGTAGTGACACTGAAAATAAAGGAAGTCATACCCTTGGCATTCATGGCGCTGACTCTCTATTCTCTGAGACTTAGAAGTGCCACTGGATGCTTTTCCAGTCAGCTCACAGCAACCATCTCGTCTCCACAGATACTTAGTTTCTGGAGCAGGAGAATTACCCAGATACTCTCCCAGATCCAATGTACTGTTATAATATCAGGCACGGTGATACAAACAAGTTATTTTCTCTTTCCTTCCATACTTTAACTAGAAGTTGCATCAGTTTGGCTCCTAAATTATCACTGCTTGGATTTTTGTCAAACAGTCCACAAAGACTTACAACTTCTTTAGTGCTTTTGTGCCAGGCTCCCTGCAAACTCAGCTGAACACTAACCACACCTGCCTAACATCTTGGAAGTTAACACTTTCTAAACAGAAATTCCATTAAAACAAAGCAAAAAAAGGGTAGGGGACCATTTAGGAAAATGTTTAACACATAGCTGGCAGGTGAGAGAAGCGCATCTTTCTGGATCAATCAGTGGAGGGAATCCCTGGAAACCCCTGGAATCTGTGGGCTCAGGGTCCAAGTTCTTGTCCTCAGCCCCAATTCAGCAGTGACACTGGGTCTTTTTAAACTAGGGACTGTGGTGTTAGTCATGTCACATGTTGCCAGGGCACAGCAAGGCCCTGTCCCGCCACCCCAAGCGAGGTGAGAGCACAACAGACCCAGAGATGATAGGCAGGTTGAACCAAGAGTCCAAATCAGCAGTTGTCGTGGTTTAACTCCGGTTAGC
>NW_010252833.1:0-7374 GCF_000690775.1 Eurypyga helias
CGTTCTGTGATTCTATGATTCTAGTGTGGACTCCTGGGTATAAATGGGCCTCAGGTTCTTGGGCTTAGTGGTGCAGGGCTCTAAAGATCTGGCATGTATCTACTGCCCTTTTCGGGACTGTAACATTTATGTCCTTTTCCTTTCCTGCTCTTCTTGTTCACTGTTTTTCTTGTTCACTGGATGCCATTGCAAACTTCCCCTTTGCAGTAGAGAACAGCCTAAGTCACCTCTGTTAAGCTGTCTGTGATCTTGAAGTCCAGGCTAAGGAGGCAAAATGAACAGAAGAACAGGGCTGAGCTCTGACCTGGCTTAGCTTGTTGTCATGAAACAGCATCCAGAGGGTCTCCACTGTTTCTCTGGGGACTGGGATGCTGTCTTGCAAAATGCTGGCAGCTGCCTAGTAGCCTCTGCCTGCATGGGCGAGGGGGTTCAGTTGCCGGTTGGTACAGCCCGTGTGCCGGTCGGCACGTGGCGCAGGCAGGAGCAAGGTGCAGGCCAGCGCTGTGACATCTTTTTAAGACACTGCACTGTATAATCCAAGCACTTTACAGTGGAAGGATTGAAAACAGGCACCTGGAGGTGACCTACATTGGGTTTCTGCTTTAAGATGAGCTCTGCATCTCCATGGTCAGAGAGCTCTCACCATACCACCGCTTCTTTTGGTCACCAGTGTCCCTAAGCCTGTGAGTGGAGAAAGCGAGCTCCTTCCCCGAGCATCGATGCTTTGCGTTGTATTGCTGTTCCCGTTGACTTGCTCCACACCATTTCTAGGTTTATTTTCCTGATGTCTTGCAGAGGCCCTTTGGGAGAAGGCCTAACGCTAGCCCGCAGCCGTGGAGGTGAAGACCTTGACCTGCAAACACTTTGGCAGCTTTTTACTTCAGCCTTGTTGTGCTTGACTTTTGATTATATATTTGGAGTGGATCTGGACAAGCTCCACTCTGCTTTCCAGTAACAGGCAGAACTGCTGCAGGGAGTTAATGTGAACCAGGATTTGGAAAATCCCTATGCTTCCTCTGCATCCATAAATTTAGATATGTTTTCTTGGCTGCCCTTTGCTGGAGCTGTTAAGCTGGTGTTTGCTGTTCCCTGGGCCCTCATCTTGGCATGGTTTTGAAGGGGTGAAGTGTAAGCAGGCAGGGCAAGGGTATAAAATTAAAGATCAGGCTGAATGTGGCCACCACTTCCACCAGTGGTGCTGTGGAGAAGGGGGAATCACCCACACGGCATTGTGTGAAACGGGCAGCGGTGTGGCTGCGTGCTCCCACCGCGGCTGCCATCGGAAGGGTTTGGCGTGGTGGTGATGCTCTGCTCCACCAGCCAGCGCCCAGGCCAGGGGACGGGGCAGTGCCAGCCCCCCGTATGGGGGGACTCCTGCCCCCCACATCCCTGCTTAGCCACTGAGTGCTGTCACCGCCGTACATCCGTGACATGGGCACTGGGCAGCACTTCCGTGTTGCACTCATGCTGCGCTGCCCCTAACTCCATGTGCAAAGCCGCTCCAAAGGATGGGTAAGGTCCTGGGGCACAGCCTGCAGCCTTTTCCATCTGAGCAGTGTCTTGTAGCCCTGGAGCAGAGCTTTTTCCCGGGTTCTGCTGCAGTGTAGCTCCACTGACATCTACTGGGGCTTGTTCTTACTTACTCTAGTGCAAGTGGAACATCAACCTGGGAGCGGGCTTCCTTAATGTTTTACAGTATTCCGAGTGCTCCCAAGTGTCAGATTAATTCCTACGGGGATGGCCATTTTCCTGAGTGTACCTTAGTTTACATGCCTCTTTTCTTCACTGGTCCTGCTGCTCTGACTCCCCAGAGGGGCTGTCGTGGTCTGCTTGCTATTTTGTGATGTTATGTTGAGCGTTCGCTTTGAGGCTTGGACAGACAGAATGATTTCCGAGCGTTTTCCCTTCTTCTCTCTCTGCCCCTCCGTATCTCACCTCTCATACAGACCAGCCAAGCTGGCTCTTGCTAATTACTGAAGGAAGTAATTATCTGCAACAGCAGCATTCAGTCTCGTCAGAAAACAGATAAACCAACGTGTTGAAGGGTGGTTGTTCTTTTCTTGACACAACTCACAGTGGGGGCCCCCCTCCCCATCTTTTTTTGTGGTCTTTTTGGAATTGAAGCGCGATGATCAGCCAATTCCTTACATGAACCAGCTGTGAACTCTTCTCCATAGAGATGCTCTATTGTTCCATGCTCAGAAAATGTAATTATCAAAGCAAAATATTGACCTGAGGCCAAGGTACAGTAACTTTGTTACTTGAGTAATGAGGGTGAGATGCAGTCCGGGAGACGTGGAGGGATTAGAAACACATTGGAGAAAGAGGAGAAGGATTAGGAACGGCAGAGCTGAACAGAGTCCTGCTGTTAGTCAGAGCTCAAGTGCAGGGGGATGAGTAACGGCACACCCAGTCCCACAGGTCTCTGCTCTGCAAAATGCAGACTGGATCTGTGCACCCTTTCTTTCCGTACGCCCCACTTCTCAAATTGCCCCGAGTAACTTCTTTAAAAAGATCTCGAGTCCTTTTGCTGACTGCCCCATGACCATTTTCCATTTAAAAGGGTTTGCAGATACCAGCGTTTGTCCCATCAAGCTTCTTGACAAGCATAAAGCAATTTTGCCTTGGTCAGGACCAAGAGAAATGAGGTATTTCTCCAGTTACACTGATTTCTTGTAAATACTTTCCAGGCATCTATTGCACATCTAATGCAGTGACGTGACCCTTACACTGTCACACTGTAATTGTTCCACTTTTGGAGGTTTTCCTCTGATCAGTTCCCCACTCCCACGGGGATTTGGGCATTTCTGTGCAAACTGAGCCAGGGAGATGTGAGCATGTGTCAGCATAAGCGTAGATGTTCATATTCTGCTGCATGTGCCAATCCTGGTGTCACTGACAACTGTGGGACCCTGCTCTCCCCCCACTTTGCAGTTCAGGCTGTCAGGGTGGGATCCCTTCCCCCACAGTTCAGATGGCTTCAGTGGTGTCTACATATATTCCAGTTCCCTTGTCTCTCTTAAAAAACGGTGGTGGTAGTGGCACTCTTAGGGTACATTTCATCTGACCCAGTTTGGGTCTCTGCTGTGGCAGGAGCAGGATCATACCTGTCTGTTCAGAGGAGTCCCATCCCTAGCACCTGGCACAGCAGCAAGCCGAGCAGTCCTGCTGATTACAGACTTACCGAAACACAGAAAAAGAGCGCGGGCTAGCTATGCGACACCCGGAAAAAGCAAAATCTAAAACCTGGGCAATTATCTGGTGTTCCTTTAAGTTCCTTAGATGTTCATTATCTTTCTCTGTGACTTTTCTAGTCCTCTGGCATGGCGTTTCGCCCCGTAAATGCATTACTCTAAATACAGCTTTAAAAGGGAGATACTCAGTGCAGGAGAAGCAAGAAAAAAATTGATGAGCTAATGGCACTGCTAAACTCTTCAGGTCTGGCCAGTATTTTCTGTCAGAGCAGCTTATATCAGTTCCCTAAGCAAGATAAGTCATGCCAATAAAAGCTACTGCTCTGCCAGAGTAACCGTGCTCCCACCAGGTTTTGTGCTTGCATGGAAATAACGACAGAGTAAATCATGCCCTGATGTGCCAGTAGATGTGTAGTTTAGCTGTGGCTTTTGCACTAAAGGAAATGCTGGATTTGTGCTCCTGGCCCTTGAGAGAGGAGACAGCCCCATCTGCTGGTGTCACATCTCGTGGGCATGCCTGGCTCAGCATCCACTCTCAGCTCCCAGCCGGAATGTTCCCTGATGCCTGGCAGCACCCCAGGCCCTAAGGACCCTGAGAGGGCTCTCACTGATGCACTGGCTGATGAAATGGGGAGTAAAATAGGAAATGCTGGAAATTCAGTGAAATCGGGTTATTAGCCTAAAAGGGTTTATTATCTGCCCCACTCATGACCACCCACAAGACTTGTTGCTTGTGGGCTCCCTGATTTCTCACAAAGCTTTTAAAGATGAGAATGGAGAGGCTGACATTAGAGCTGGGGACAGCATCACAGCTGGGACACATCGGAGCTGGTATCATTTAAATTGCTGAGAAATAAAACTAATGGACTTGATGATTGTTATGGATCCATCCAGCTTGAGATATTCTGTGATAAAACTGCCTCCTTCATTCCTAGCTCACCTTGTATCCAGCTTGACCAGGTTGAGATACCACCAGTGCCTGAATCCTCATTAGTCTGTCCTTACTCGATTTCTCCCCATATTCTTTCACGTGGGACAGGACATTAGGTGAATAGTCTGTGATTGATGTGGGGTGAAGGCAGGTTTATTAACTCTAGGCATCTGCCTCCCTTGGTGGATGGAAAGCTGGACGTATCACGGTGACGGTAACAGCAGGACTCTTCTCTCCATATACTGGATCCTTTCTCACTAATCTGGAACCAGCTCATGGTCTCAGTCACAGAATCACAGAACGGTTTGGGTGGGAAAGGACCTTAAAGCCCATCTAGTCCCACCCTCCTGCCACGGGCAGGGACACCTTCCACTAGACCAGGTTGCTCAAAGCCTCATCCAGCCTGGCCTTGAACACTTCCAGGGATGGGGCATCCACAGCATCTCTGGGCAACCTGTTCCAGTGCCTCACCACCCACTCTGGGAAGAATTTCGTCCTGATGTCCAATCTAAACCTCCCCACTTTCAATTTAAACCCATTTCCCCTTGTCCTGTCACTACAGGCCATTGTAAGAAGTCCCCTCCCAGCTTCCTCGTAGGCAGTGCGTGGCAGTGAGGCATGATGGCTCTGAGTCAGGGTGTCAGAGTATCAAGGAAGTAAAAGAAGAGAAGGTGGTACTGTGGTGTAGAGGTAAGTGAGAAGAGAATGGTAATTCCATGATCACAGAAGGTTTTGTGACAAGGGTGCCCAAGTTCCAACAACCACTCTGCTAGCAATGTCTTATATAGACCTTAGACGAGTCACATGCATTTTAAACCCTTGGGAGTTAGGTATTAACTTCTGGCATTCTAGGATTCAGTGTCCCTTTGACTCTATATAGAGGGAAATTGGTGCTCTCCTGTCTTGCAGGGGTCTTCTGAAGATTAATACTTCCAAGTAGGGAAGGCACTCTGATCCTTTAGTGACAGGATCTAAGAGAATGGTTCCTACCACAAGGTTTCTAACAGCATATCAGTAAGGTAGACAATCCATTTGCCAGGATGTCCATCTCATGGTGTTTCTCTCTTTTCAGGCACTGCTTCTGTTGCAGTCGCTGGCATCTTTGCAGCCCTAAGGATCACAAAGAACAAGCTCTCTGACCATAAGTTTGTTTTCCAAGGAGCTGGAGAGGTAGGAATGTTCTTGAGTCTGTTCCTAAATACGATCTGAATTCTAATTTAGAGAGACAGAAGTCAACCCTGAAACTTCCTGCGAGGCTTGGCTTCGTGAAAACGAAGCACAGAAGCATGTTGTTTGTCGCTGCGCAGGAGTGGGCACCAGCGGGAGATAGGGCTGCTGCATAGACGTTGCCAACAGCCTTTGAGTGACCTCTTGGCCCACAAACCCTGGGCAGACTTTCTGGGTGCTATGAGGCTGCCCATGTCACAGGGGCTTGAAGTACCTTGAGGGAAGTCCCTTATGAGGCAGGGTGCTGCAGGAACATTAAGGAATTCCTAGGGTTAGTATTCAGGGTAAACCACAGCCTCTTTAGCAACAGAGTCAAGAGGACTTGGGCTTTAAGAACTGTAAGAACATAACCTCACTTTTTGGCATCAGTCATTTTGCCCCCATGGCAGAAGTCAGCTAGTCTCTATGGTGCCTTGCTCGAAGAGAGAGGGGGAGGAAAAAGTCGCTAAAGCCCAGACTCTGGACTAAAGGCGTTGGTCCAGGTCCTGGCTCAGCTCTCACCCACCTGTGGGACTTTGGGAGGTCTGTTACTCACTGTTTGTCTGTCCCTCTGTGAAACAAAGACTTTTCTTTCTCCACCCTTCCTCTGTACTGGCATCGTCACCATTCTTTCAGTGTCTGCCCCTTTTCCTTCCCTGCAGCAGCTGGTTGAAATGATGGAGATGGCCTCTACCTGTCAAGGTGCCACCTCCACTGCTCCAGCCTCACAGGCAGCCTGCTTTGCTGGACAGCTGGGGGGTTTTATTCATGGCAGCACCTACAATGCAAAAATCAGCCCCACACATCCACATATCTCTCATTTAAAATATTCCCTCCCAAAAGATGATGATACCCCAATGAAATGTTTCTGTACTGTGTTCCAGGCTGCCATGGGCATAGCTCATCTCATCCTCATGGCCATGGAAAAGGAAGGAATTTCACGAGAGGATGCCATCAAAAAAATTTGGATGGTGGACTCCAAGGGACTGATTGTGAAGGTAAAGTTGCCTCCAGAGCTAAGCTCCACTCCCTCACCCCTCACCACCTCCTGCAAGCTGTCGACAGGCCAGAGCAGGCAGATACCTTAGACCCCTGCTCAGCCCTGGAGCCAGGGCTGCAGTTTGGTGTCAGCAGAGCTGTTTGGTTCCTGCTTTCGGAGGGCTAGGTCTCATGGTGGTAACAGTGACAACAGTGTACCGGCAGCACTGGCTGCCCTAAAGGAAGTGCTTTGTGCTGGGCCTCCAGTGTGGTAGGATACGCTGCTGGCCATGGTCTCAAGCACTGCTGGAAGTCTTGCATGTGGTATGGGGTATTACAGCAGCAACACTGTGCCCTGCTGGGTGATCCAGCCTGGTCCAGCTCCCTGGGTCCCCAAGGCCTCAGCCCTCCCCACTTCTCAGGCTTGAGGAGACTTGTGCTACCTATACAACCTCTCTGCCCTGGCAGCCAGACCCTTCCTCCACACAACTGGTGTATTGTGGAAGGTGAGAGGAGCAGAGACCAGCCCCATGTGACATTACACCAACAGCTCAGTGCCTGACGAGCTGATGCTGAGGTCCTGCTCTGCGGAATCTGGTTTAGGTAGAGGGGCAAGAGATAAAATGAACTGATGAGTTACTATGTCATGTATCCACCTTTTGTCAACAGACCAAAGATTGACTCCTCCTTTTTCCTCACAGGGCAGGAGCAACCTGAACCATGAGAAAGAAATGTTTGCCCAGGACCACCCCAGTGTGAACACGCTGGAAGAGGTTGTGCAGCAAGTGAAGCCGACAGCAATTATAGGTGGAGTTCCCTTAGCAGGACCTTTTCACATCAATTCAGTTCTTAGGAGAGTTTCTCTTGCTTCCAGATCCTCCTTTTGTTCTCCCAGTCAAAACACAATGAGCTTTTTTTACCCACATTTTGTCAGTTGAGTTCTCCACATCCTTTCCCCGTCAACCACAGGGCACAGGCTTCTTCTCTTTTGGAGCTGTGGGAGCCCTCCCAGACAGGGCTGCAGAGGGAGGTGGTAGGGGAGGCAGGATCTGAGGCTCTCAGCAG
>NW_010252833.1:7389-8708 GCF_000690775.1 Eurypyga helias
GGATGAGGATGACAACAGGCAGCTCCGGCAGGTCTTTGGGAAGCAAAGTGCTGCAGCCAGAGTGGCCTAAGCACTGATCCCCACTCTGCCCAGAGGAGCAGAGGGCTTTATTTTGAGTCAGGCTTTTCATCTCAACATAATGAGCAACCTGGTCTAGTGGAAAGTGTCCCTGCCCATGGCAGTGGGGTTGGAACTAGATGGTCTTCAAGATCCCTTCCAACCCAAACCATTCTCTGATTCTAAGAAACACTCCCACCTGCATCTCCAGAGGTGGATCTTGTTCCCTCCCACAGTTCATTTGCCAGTGGAGGCATTCAAGAGGGATCAGCCCAGTGCACTGAAGTCAGACAGTCGGAAAGCACTGCCTCACTCTGCTGTTGTTGTTTTAGGTGTTGCAGCCGTTGCAGGAGCTTTCACTGAGAAGATTTTGAAGGCCATGGCAGCCTTCAATGAGAGACCCATCGTGTTTGCCCTAAGCAACCCCACCAGTAAAGCGGAGTGCACAGCGGAGCAGTGCTACCGCCTCACCGAGGTACTGCAGCTCAGCGTAGGGCAGCTGGGGGCTCCGGGTGTGCGGTGGCCGTGACTGTACCAAGGAAGCCACAGTGGTGCATGGGGGCGGACAGGTGACAGTGGGCATAAGTTGAGATAAGAGAGGTTCAAGCTGGTCATAAAGAAAAGATTTCACACTGTGAGGAGAGTCAGGAGGTGGAACGGGGCCCAGATTGCTCGTGCAGTCTCTGTCCTTGCAAATTTTCAAGACCAGGCTGGATAAAGCCCTGAGCAACCCGGTCTGATTTCATAGCTGACCTTGCTGTGAGCAGGAGTTTGGGTCTCTGCCAGACAGAATTATTTTGTGAACCTCTAAAGAAAGTGCTTGCCTCCTCCACCCGTAGATGTCCCATCCTCCCAGGTTACTGTCCTCTGTGTCTTGCCAACCTAGTTGTTTGTGTAAGGGTTTCATCACCCAGCTTTGACCCAACAGCAGTAAAGAATTGTCATCTGGATTGACTTGGCATGAGAGAGGAGGCCTTGTTTCTCTCTCACCTGTGCCCTTCCCACCACTGGCTGCTGACTAGAGGAATCACACGGCCCCCAGACCTTCATCCCTGGTGAGTCTCTCTTCACACTCCATAGGTGGTTGATAGGAAGAGAGACTCCCAGCTCTGGCAGTTGGGCACTGCGGACACCCGCCCAGTGCCCAGTGGCTCTGTCCATGACCCTGTTTGTGGCTCTGGGGACCAGGCCATCCGGAAGTGTCAGCTGGAGATGGCTCTGGGGGAGCTGCCTCCTGACTGGCTGGGGATGTGTCAGCAGAG
>NW_010252833.1:8726-9590 GCF_000690775.1 Eurypyga helias
GAATGCCAGAGAATTTGGATGCCTCTTTCTCTCTCTTTGATCAGGGCCGGGGAATATTTGCAAGTGGGAGTCCATTCTCAAAGGTGACCCTGCCCAACGGACAGACCTTCTTCCCTGGCCAAGGAAACAATGCTTACGTCTTCCCAGGAGTGGCACTGGGAGTCATTGCCTGCGGAGTGCGGCACATCTCTGATGACATCTTCCTCATCACAGCAGAGGTTTCCAACTGGCATTTAACTAATACTTTTTAAAGGATGCTAAGAGGCACATGCACCTACTTCAGGTGTTTTCAAGAACCTGGCCTGGGGCAATGCGTTGAGAGGAAATGGCACAGCCTCAGCAAAAGCTGCAGCCTTTCCAGTCTCTGGGAAAGCTCACACGTCCACTGCCCCTACAGAGATGCAGGAGCCGTGGCAGGGTTCTTCCCCATTCTCCACAACTGCTTCCCTGGCACAGCACTTCCACATTCTGGCTCCAGTTTTAAGTCTGTAATGAAACATGTATAACAGTTCAGTAATTCCCTTTGAGAACTCGTCCCAGCTCTACCGCTGCTGCGGTTTCAGCCACGTATCGTGTCATGCCAGGGAACGTTGTGCAGGCTTGAGACCATCTCTATAAACTACCTTTCTCTTCTTTCTAGTCTATTGCTGCCGAGGTGACAGAGCAGAATCTTGCAGAGGGAAGACTCTATCCCCCCTTGGACAGCATCAGAGAAGTGTCTCTCAAAATCGCAGTGAAAGTGAGTACTCATTTATTTCCACTCTCCATGGTAGGTGTTCAAGGAAATTGCATGCCAGGCATGGGTACCACTAGGTTTGCTTTATTTTTAATCATAGAACCAAAGAATCATAGAACAGTTTGGGT
>NW_010252834.1:0-2138 GCF_000690775.1 Eurypyga helias
GCAGGCTCCCGTGAGCCCCGCTGGAAGTGAGCGAGGATCTGCCGCATCTCCCTGCGTTTTGCTGGCCCTGCTCAGCACGTTCCTCCCGGCCATTCCTCGCCCCGGACGCTGCTGTGGTGAGCCAGGACTCAGCCCCTGGGCTGGGGGCCAGGAGGTGACAGTGGTCCCAACGCCATCGAGTGGCTTTGTCGTAGGTGACAGGGGGCGGGTTGTGCTACCCCTCTGTCACTGACCCCTCCATCCTCCTGGCTCCCCAGGAGCGATGACGAGGAAGGGATAAGACGTGGCCGCTCAGTGCGGCGGGTGGGTCCCCTAGGACAGGTCCCACTGCCCCATGGCATGAGGAGCTGGGGGCAGCGGAGGGCGCAGAGGCCGGGCGGTTCCCGGGGTGAGCTCCTGCCTGGTGTCCCCGCTGCCTGCGCAGCAGGGGCAGGACAGCGCGTACCCAGCAGTGCTGTACGCAAACTGAACTGCGGGAAGGTGGCAACAAAAGACCTTTTCTTCCCCGGGCCCAGTTAGGGCTCCCCAGAGGAGGAGGCGCAGGGCAGGAGGGAGCTGGAGGGCTTTGTTGCTCTCCCCTCAGCCGAGGAGATACCCGCTGCCGGCAGAAACCAGTGCGCAGGTGGGAGAACCGAGCCGTAGCAAACCCTCCCAAGGTCCAGCTGTTCATCCCTGCCCGGCTTGGAGACCCCCACGGCACCCATCAGCACCCAGGCCCCCCATGCAGCACGCGGTCGAACGAGGGCGAGGGGCTGGCAGGGCTCTCCGGGGATGTGCACGGGGACATCAGCCATCCCTCGCTTTAAAGCCATATCCTTTTTGTTATTTCCGCTGTGGGGCTGCTCCTGACACTGCTGCAGCCGGAGAGGCTGATCCTGGGCTGCCCTGTGCTCAGCCGGCTCTCCTGCACCGCTTCGTGCTGGCTCGGGATCAGGCCCCGAGCAAACCTTGGCCGTTGGTGTCTCTGAGACAGGCTCGTGTGCGGAGCCGCGTCTCTGTAATCATTAGCCAGTTCGTGCTCCTTTGTCAGAGAAGGGCACCTTTGCTTCCAAGATCGAGGGTCGATTCCTGGTTCCAAGCCTTGACCCGGGAACAGCAGGGCAGAGGCTCCTCCGAACACCTCGCCTCCGCGGCTTTGCCGAAACACAGCCTGATGATGAGGGGTTTTTTTTTGGAGACGGGGTTATTTATGGGCTGGTGCGGCAGTAGGGAAGGGAAGTCCAATGTTCCCTGTCTCGATCGTTAGTGGCCTTGCAGAGCTCCCTGTGTGATGGAGATGCCCTAACGATAGCTCTGCCCTTTAATGACTTTGTGCCAGAGCCATGGAAAATCATGGAATACTGCGGAGGCAGAAAGGGTTGTCCCAGCAGGTCATCCCGGCTCCCAGCCGGGACCTGGGGCGGGAGGCTGCTTTGCTGCCTGGGTGGCACGGAGGGGACACCAGCGGTCCCCAGGCAGGGATGGCCCGTAGCAGCGTGGGCAGCTCCTGGGACCCACGTCGTTTGCTGGGCTCGTCAAGGCGAGGAGGGGACGGACCGTGGGGCTCCCGTCACTCCGCAATCCGTCTGCCTCTCCCTGCTGCCCGTGCCAGGATCACGCCTGGCCTTTGAAGTCACAGAGTTAAAACTCATATCTAACGAGTCCTGAAGGACTTGGTCCATAGCCTCTCATTTTAACGACCAGAAAACGCCTGTAACATCTTGAAAGAGAAAAGGTAGGAGCGAGCGAGCAGCCTGTGCCTCCTCCCAGCCCGCCTGAGCGGGGGAAAAACCCCGAGCCCTGCTGGGACGGAGCGCCGAACTCCTGGCATCGCCGGGGGAAATTGGAAAGCCTATCTGGAGCGCTATTGTTTCCTGTACTGTCTATTTTGCAGCTCAGTTTCCAACTTGTTCCTTTATCTCTCAGAACAATTTCCCATCTGAGCTCACTTCCGCAGCCCTCCGCATCTCGCCTCGGAGCCTGCCTGGAGACGCGTCCAGCGCGCTGCTCCGGGCGGGAGAAGGGAGCCCTTTAATCCGGTACCCAGAGAGCGGCTCAGACCTCAGGGTGGAAATAACCATCCTTGCATGGCTCTTCCTGGGACAGGAGCGTGATTGTCGCTGTTTCCAGCCCAAACTCCTCTTTTCGACCGCCTGTAG
>NW_010252834.1:2149-2437 GCF_000690775.1 Eurypyga helias
CGCCGGCGCTCCCCCCCGGCGACTCGCCTCTCGCTGAAGTTTCCGCCCATCAGCAAAAAAACCATGCGGTGTGTCGCGGGGCTGTTTTAAAAGGGGCCTCAGAAAAGCGGTAATGCCTTCGGTTCTTCATCTTTTCAATGGGCAGCGAGCTGTGAGATGGACTGTCCGGTGTTTTGCGTGCTTAGGAGGCGAAAAACTAAGCTAACGAAGTGGCTGCGCGTGGCTGCATCAGCGTGGGCTGATGGGGTGCACCCAGGCCCCCGGTTTGGCCCCGTGCTGGCGCGGGCG
>NW_010252835.1:0-609 GCF_000690775.1 Eurypyga helias
GGGGGGCTTCACCGTCCCCTCTGTGTTTGGATTCAGGGGTCCTGCGGGCGGTGGTCGAAGCGGCGAGCTCGGGAGCGTCGGTCCTCTGCCTGTGCGAGAAGGGAGACGCCATGATCATGGAGGAGACGGGCAAGATTTTCAAGAAGGAAAAGGAAATGAAGAAAGGTGAGGCCTGCTCCCGGTTTTCCGCGGGTTTTGGCCCCATTGGGTGGCTGGTGCGAAGGGGCAGGAGCGGAGGGGGTGCTGCTCTGGGCCCAGTAGCGGGAGGAGCAGCCGCTGCTCGTGGCGTCGGTTTGAGACTTGTGCAACTGGGGGGCGGGGGGTTTACCCCCAAATCCCGAGCGACGATCCGCACTGGTGGGGCTTGCGATTCCATGGCGTGTTGTGTCCTTCCTCTCCGCAGGTATTGCCTTCCCGACGAGTATATCCGTAAATAACTGCGTCTGTCACTTCTCGCCGCTGAAGAGCGACCAGGACTACATCCTCAAAGACGGAGACTTGGTCAAAGTGTGAGCGTCCTGCTTAGCCCTGGGAATTTTACTGTTGGCATCTGCGTTTTGCTCTCTGATCCCAGGAATGGTTTCGGTGGGAAAGGACCTTAAAGCCCAC
>NW_010252836.1:0-4683 GCF_000690775.1 Eurypyga helias
GGGTGGTAGGACTTGTGCCCGAGCCTGCCGCAGCCCCAGGGCTGTTTTCCTGTGTCTCTCCCAGTGCAAGAGTGAGACCCACAGCTGCCCCACGTCCTGCAAGCGAACTGCTGCATGAGCACCTTCCCAAGACAGCAAGTGGGGTATTCTGGTCCTCTCAAGGCAGTGCTCCCAGCCACCACCTCAGAAAGGCCTGCCAGGGCATCACCCCTGGGCCTCCACGCCCAGGATGTCACCCCCAGAGCTCCACCACGGGCTGTTGGCATCTCGCGTGCCAAAAGCCTTCGCTGGAGCCCCTGGAGATCCACGGCAGCTGCCCAGCCCGTGGCTGGGGAGAAGGGGTGGGCCCGTAGGCCGCAGGGGATCACCAGCCCTCCACGGGGCATGGTGTGACCTCAGGCCCCTGCGCGGGGCAGCACCAAAGCTGCTGCCGCCGGTGTTGGCACAGGCCACGCATACGGCAAGCTGGGTGAGCCCCCCTTCCTCGAGCACCCAAGGCCCACTTCTCCACGTTAGTAACAGATGTTGGGAGCAGTATTTGGGTTTTTATAGCACACTGAACACCCACTGCTCTACGGGGTGATCCGCACATACTGCAATTCGGGTTCCTCAGAAGATACAAGAGACTTCAGCCCAGTCCATGTAAATATGTTTTCAGTTGTTGCCTTTGGAGGTGCCACAAGTCCGTTTTGTCCTTGTTTTCTCATCCCCAACATTTGTTTCCTTTTCAGAACATTTATATTTTATTACCACATTCCATACAGCTTACTTGTCATTGCACGGTGGGATCATGCCTGGCAAATATTTATCTTGCTTCAATAACAACTTTTAAACAACCTTCCCAAGTTTTCAATGATACGGGTGATCCATCCTGCAATTCTGCCCGCTCGTGGCATCCTCCTTTGGCTGCCCTCGCCGCGGCAGGGCTGCAGGAGTCCAACAGCTTGGCTGGGGAGAGAGATGCGTTCCTGAGCTCCGTGGCTGGAATTCATAAATACCACAAACAAGCATATAAACAAAGAGGTTTTCCCCTGTTGTGGGCAGATTTTATCTAAGCATCCGTGCACGGCCCCCACAGATATATAACCGATGAGCAAGTGCACACAGATGCCCTCAGTTCATTATTTGGCAAATATGACGGTCTTCTCTCATGCTGGCCAAAAACATCCTCCAGAGCTTTTGAAATACAAAAGAAAATATTTTTGCTTTATTTTTCCGGTTATTTTATTTATTTAAATTTTATCTTCCTTCTGATTTCACTTATTCTTTTCTTTCTGAACACAATAAACAGTTGACATAGCCCTTGGAAACCATCTAGAGCCATTTACAATATTTATGGTATCACCCAATATTTTTATTGGAATATTGACTCACCCCAGAGAACTGCACTGAGGCCACAGACTCTCTGGTAAATTGCTTAATTATGTAACTTTGTTCTCCTGGTGACAAGCATTTATAAACTCTCCTTTTACAAACAATGTAATTGAGTTAGAAATTGCAGTGTGGCAAACCAAGCTGATGGAAACCAAGGCAGATCCCATGGGCTCCTCCCCGCTGTCCTGCTGATCCCTCAGCATCCGGCAGGCTGTGGCGCTGCGGGCAGCTCTCCCCTCACCCTCCAGCTTCTTTTAAGGATGGAGGCTGTCATCCTCAGAGTTGGACGGACTGGAAAAGGGCTGGATTTGGGCTACATCAGGGCTCAGGTGGCTCCTTGCACCCAGTTAGGCACTTGTTGGCTCTGAGGTTGTGTCCTCAACCTGCAAGCAAAGTGCAGGCGTAGGGATAAACCCTCCCGTGTGTGAATTCACAGTGCTGACACCCATCGCAATGCAGAATTACAGATCTTGGCCAATTTCCCCAGCCAGAAGATGCTACAGGCAGGGCAGGCAGTGGGAGGAGGGCTGGGGGACTGGCCACCCAACAGAGGGTCACAGGGGTGCAGGGGAACACCCAGTGTCACTGCAGGCTGCCATGCTGGAGGCATCCCTAAAACATGCAGGTAACAGGATCTACGACACAACCACCAATAATGCTCAGCATTTCCAGTGAACACCACTCCCCAGAATTAGGAGAATATAAAAGACAACGCATGCAGCCTGGCATCATAAGGAGAAAGCTCTCTGGGCTGTAAACGAGCGGGCAATAAATGCAAGTGCCTGGAGAGCTGGCTCCGTCCCAGCCAGCTGTAACACTGGTGCCTGCTCATGGTTTATAATTTTCATCAATAACTGAATTGAGCTTGGTCAGTTTGGCTCTCTGAATCCCTTCCTAAGGGTCAATTGTAATTAGAGAAAATGTGTTCAAGTGCATGATGAGCACTGCTGAATGCTGTCTTGCTTTTTACAGGATGAACTTCTTCTTCCTCTTGCATTTATATTTTCATCTGTGATGTTAAAACCTCTTTTAGCTGTTCCAGCCCAGAGGTAAAGAGTAATATTTTCAGTAATCACAGCCAGGTTGTGTTACCAAACAGGCTGCCGTTTCAAACGCTGAGCTCTTCAGGAAGCCCATTCCTGCGGCTCAACCCTGGAAATGTGTTGTTGGGCTGTGAAGCAGGAACGCGCCCTGGCAAGCCCAGCAGCCAAGAGCAAGATAAGGATCAGATGGGGAAATGGCACTGCCAAGACACACAGAGAAGGAAAGCATCACAGGAGGGAGCAAGGCTAGAAACATGCCAGCAGACGGGAAGCATGGTGGATCCAACCCCTCCAGACCTTCTCATGCGGATCTTAGGGACAAAGCTACTGACTTCAACAGGCCCAGAATATCCATTAGCTACAGATGGTATCATAAGAAAGATGTACTTTAAAAACCACAAAGGAGGATTTTTTCCACTCAAATTATGCCTGCTGCACATCATAGCCAGCTTTCACCTTGATTTCAGAGGACCATAACCCCAAGCCACATGCAGCATCGACACGGTGGCTGCATGTCTGTACATACTGATGTCATCTTTTTGGCCGCCTTTTGTAAACATACCACAAAGCTCTGCACATGTTCCCCAGGACCTCACCTCCTTGCTGTCTGTGCTAATAATGTTTACTGCCCTGCCAGCGAACAGGAAGCCTCCAGAAAATGGTGGGGTGGTAGATAAATGAAAGCTGAGTGACCATGGAGAAAAACACCATTTCTTCCCTTTCACACTGAAATAATTTGAGAAGGAAGGCATTGTTCAGGCAAATTGCTGATCACCTAGCCAAGAGTGGGTTAGGTATAGGCTTGAGCTCTGGAGAGAAGCTGCAGGGGCCAGAGATCATGGGCAAGATCACACTGCATCCCCAGCATCCCCCTGTGTTCCCAAAACTTGGAATACGAGCCCAGACACAGAGCTGTAGTGCCTGCTGCCCACTGTGAACTGGCCTTCTACGCAGGGACTTGGGGAAGAGAAAATTGCAGTCATTTCTCCCTCTGAGTGTCACGAGAGATGATTGTGATTTCAGAGGCATTTAAACTACTTTAATATGAATTGCAAATCCCATTGAAAAGTTCCTTCCATCAACACCATTGGTTTCTGTTGGCTGGTGTTCATGTTTGAAGCCATTCTTCCCCCCATGTGTGATCCCTGTGCAGCTGTCTGTATCAGATACAAGGTTCTAGAAGAGGGATTTTTACATACTGTATTTCTATTGGAATTAGAGCATACAAAAGGGAAGCATTTATTTAATCTATAAACCAGGGAGATGATTTGAAACCCTTTTAACATTCACTGTGACTTTGAGAAGAAATAAAACCAAAACCTTTGATCAACTGATGTCCATGTTGCAGGCCAGATATATCACAGACTAAGGCTGAAAGGGTACGTGTGATCTGGTATTGCACATCTCAAGCATCCCAAAGCTATGAGTTGGAGCAAAAGAAGAGTTGGCACCACTGGTCATCGGAGCAGAGACGTGACATATATTCCCCTACATAGAAGAATAATGATTTTTTAAATATTTCTCCTAAATGGTCCATTAAGTTAACATTTGGAATGACTGAAAAGCTCTCAAAAAAAATATCACGTGTTCCTCATTCTTCACCCTACCTGTTTACTTTTGCCTGTGTCAGAGGGGTGTGCCTGCACCATGGGCATGATGGCCACTGATGCAGACCTTCCCCAGCCCAACCCTGTACCGCAGCGAAAAGCTTTACCATTGCATGAACAGCACCGAAGCAGAATGTTTGCATGGTGTTAAAGAGTTTTGAAAGCACTTCTAGGCACATCAAGTTTTGTAAAATCCTTGTTTTATAAACTGGACTTTGGGATACATTAATTCAGACTCAGAAAAGAAGTCTTGCATCCAACAGTGAGTCCCGGTATCTTTATGCAGTAGCCAGCAGGAAGGTTTCTGTTCCACTGAGCAGAAAAAGAATGTTAATTGTGAGGAGAGTTGAATACTGAAATGCTTTGCCTGATGGAGCACTGTGCAGGGGGGAGGAGATAAGCTCCGGAGACTGATCCTTTCTTTCCTACAGAAGAGAAAGGTAAGAGGGAAAACACAGTCATATTTTTTTTTTGGCTTTGAAACGGTCACTCCTTTTCTAGGAGAATTTTCTTGGCTTTGCAACCCAGCTGCCTAAAAACTACAATAAACCGTCAGTCAACCTCTTGTGGGCTTTCTCAAGGCTTTCTAGTCCAGAGGGGTGAAGCTCTGCTAGAGAGGGTCCGCAGCCCGCGAGCAGATGCCTCTCCTGGATCAAGCG
>NW_010252837.1:0-4732 GCF_000690775.1 Eurypyga helias
GCAGCAGCTCCGCCCGCAGGCGCTCCTCCTCAGCCCGCTGCCCTTCTCCGCGGGAGGGGACGGCTGCGCAGGCCCCGACGCTGCCCGGTCATCACTCCGCCCTCGGTCCTCTGCGTTCCTCAGGCCAAGAGAAAGCCGTGGGAAGAGAAGGGCAAAAGTGAGAAAACCTGTGGGTTGAGATACAGTTTAATAGGTGAAGCAAAAGGCACATGTGCAAGCAAAGCAAGAGCAAGAGCGCAGCGCCATCCAGTTGGCGACGCCCCATCCCGGTGCCCTCCCGGCCCCTCACCAGTACTCCCTGGGGAGGGGGCTGCGTGAGGACAGAACACCTCGACCCCGTGCTAGCACTGCTCAGCAACCGCTAACACAACCCCGGGAGAACGCCCTTCCGGCGTCAAATCCCAAACCCAGCACCGCAGCAGCTGCTAAGAACATCATCAACTCTCACGTTTCTAGGATGCTTTTCTGCCTCCGAGAAGCGTATGAGGTTCCAAACGACAACGGATTTGCACACCCCTACCCCTTCTTTTCCCCCACACACACACTGGGAAGAAGACAAAAAACCCACTCGAAGCAATTTAAGCGTACAACTTCCTACAGGTTAGATTTATCCAGCTGGACCAATCAGGAAAACCTAAATCCCAATTAGTAACAATTAAAAACCATGTTTGTAATTTCTGGAGGAGTAATTAGAGCAGAATTAAAATTTCTAGATGAGAAAGCTGCTCCTCTGTGTCTAATGAACCCCACCAGTAAAGTTGTGACCTTTTGAACAGCTAGAAATGAAGAGATGGCATTAATAATTCCATTTAAGCTACCAAAAACCCTCAAAAAACCACCCGCAAACAGATACTTTAACGCGCTGCTTCGGAGAATATTTCCAGCTGAATACTTGTGCTGAAAACAACTTGTGCCAGATCCAAGACCTCCTGAAGTTATTCATATTCTGCCACCAGCTTCAAAGGGAAAAAGATTTGCCTTGCAAAATAACCAGGAGAGCTGCCGCTGTTTACAGGAGCCAGTTTATGGCGGCTCTGGTTGCGACAGCTACAGAATCCAGGGAGACCGTTACCCGGGTGAGTTCTGGTAAGATCCCAGTTCGACCACTTCAAATACAACGAACTCTCCGAATGTGAAACGATCAGACCGTAACATCCTATACAAAACACGTTCCTCTGAGGAGGAAGGGGTGGGACACCTTTATGCGCAGCCAGCGCCCACCGTTAACCGCTTACCCATACAAAAAGGCGGTAAAAGTTTTATACAGAAATTTATTGTGCAAGAAATGATCTTCATGCTCATTTACAATGAAATAATTAGGTTTGAACAAATAATCATGCCATTGCTTAATTTCAACACTAAGCAGAATATTTACATTCAAGTTTACACCTTTGTTCAAGTTCCGCGTGTGGCATTGTCAAAGTGGGACGAACGCACCTTCAGATCAAAGTCTGCATTTTTTACATCAAAACACCTTTCAGATGTCTACAGGAAAGGATGAATCTCCTTCCCTTGCAGTACCCTCATTTCCCAGCTACATACTGGGGGGGGAGGGGAAAACAACAAAAAACCCAAAAAAACTAACTTGCAGGCGTCAGCATGGCAAACATTCACCAATCCATCTCCGACGAGCCAGGCATTTCCAACTCATCCAACGGAAAGGAGTCTGGGGTACACCTCCGAGCAGCTAACTCCTGGAGGACTGTTTAGGTCAGTCTTCCAAGAGATCGTGCCTTAAGAAAATGCACCTCAGGACAATTCCTTCCCGGGATTTCATGTAAAAACACATCTGTTGGGTCAATGCTGGAAGGGAACAGGTTACCACAGCACCTAACCCACTTGGGAACTTCCTGTTCCTTTTTTTTTTTCCCTGTCAGCCGCAGGGATGACTGGGAACATCATGGCCTGGCAACTTCATAAACAAATCCAAACAAAACAACCCCCAAACACCCACCCAAAACAGATGCTGTATAGGAATACTCTTTTTAAAAAATAAATCGGCCGTTCACGAGCAGTTGAAAAATATTTTTCAAACCGTGATTTTTTGGTGCTGGTTCTTCCTCTTCACACTCTCCCATCTAAGACGAGAGCAGACTTCACCCCACGTGTTGTCAGCCTGCGCACAGCCCTCGTGCTCTCTCCGGAGATGTTGCTAATGCGGGCTTCCTGGTTATATCCCACCACCCCGGCCCTTCTTTTCTGTTTTGAACGGAGATGAGAACTGTAACTCGTCACAGTCCTGTTAAATGGCTGGAAAACACACCCAAATCTTTGTTTACTTTCACAGTTCCATGCAACGCCCACCCTCTCATTCCGTGCTTCGCCTCCCGTCTCGGTTTCAGAGGAGGCTGTAGTTCAAAGAATCAGAGCACACCCGCCAATACGCTGCCCTGACTATGAGTTGAAGGCCAAAGTAGAGCGATTGTCTTGGATTGTGGCTACCAACGTTACGGGGAGATACCGACTCTGAAGATGCAAACCTAAACATTCCTGCGTTTTAAACAATCTTTGAATTTGGCAGAGACTACTTCACTTTTTCTGCCTTCACGTTGTGACATCTCCTCCAGAACTCGTGGGCTGAGAAACCACCGCAGAAGGTTGCACGGGTAACATTTCCAGCTCGGATTCGCGTACGAAGATGACTGCATCGCCACTTACGTTAATTAAACACTGGGCCTGAAAAAAAGGGACAATAGAGTTACCAAACGTTAAGGAATTACATACTTTATGCTTACTTAAACCTGTTAGACTTCTCTATTATCTGCGTAATTACACCTAACAGAGATCAGAGAAGGACAAATTATTAGAGTTTATCAGTGAGGCAATCCCTGCCGTGCTTCCTGCGATGTCCACTCACGTGTGTGCTACCAAGCATGTAGACAGGTTCACGTAAGACACCACAAATGAGGTATCTGGGTAGCTGTACTTCCTGTCAGTGCCATACTGAACGTGTTTCATGCACCAAAATAACCACATTCAGTTGACACCGTTACAGCTTTGCCCTTCTGTGTCCAAAATGAAGCGGTTTACATCAGCAACTCCACGTGAAAGGGATGAAAATCCTACCACTGCAACATCAGGAAAGCTAAGCTAAGTTCAGCACCACCCTTATACTGTTTCCTGCACTTTACCCATCCTAGCGAATGTGGTGCTTTTACCCATTTGGATATTTATGAAGCGTATTTGTAATTTCGTGCTAACTCAGGTGTTCAAGATGCTCTTGGCTTCTGGAAGCAGGCATTACGAGGAGGGATGCAGAAGAGTTAAGCAGACATGGCTCTACAGTGGGCTTGTTTTTTAAATATGTAAAACATGTATTTGTCATACTGGTCACCACAGCACTGTTGTTTCATGCCATAATTTACCTGATTTTTGTTTGGGTTCTCCATGAAAACACACTGCTTCATTATGTAGGAGACAACGGCATTCCCCCCCAGAGCTGCAACGTGAGCTCTCACCATGGCAAACACTTCGGCAATAAACGCATGGAGAAAACCACTCACACCACCCTCCTAAAACGGGAAAAAAATACCATTTTAATCCGGTGTTGCTGCAAGATGCTGAATGCTTTTCTGACGTGTGTATCAGCCGAGTATTTCAGTGAACCCGAAAAGATATACTGTTCCTATGTAACTGTTTAACAGGTCACCAGACCACTGGAACTTGCAGTGCGAGTAGAAGATCAGAGGTGGATCATTCGCTTGCACCTGGTGCTCTCTGCAGTCAGCGTATGACACGCTCACACTTCTCAGACATTCCTGCACCTCTGCAGGGACAGGGAATATTCCCCTGAGAGCTGAATACTGCGTTCTTCTCTCATCAGGAAGGATACTACCCTCTTTTTTTTGACAACTAGGAAGCAGATGAAGAGCAATTTCTACTGAGGATTAAGAGAGATGCAGAGCTCTTGGCAGCTGCTGGCACGGAGTGGCCATTACCTTCGGTCACTGCAACTTCACGTGTGCTAACGACCGCCACTACTTCTCCACACTCACTACAGCAACCATCCCTCAAAACACAAAGGGAGCAGGGGACAGAGCAGAGCTATGGCAACCAAGCTACTCAAGCTTTTCTTCCCTCCTGAAGCCCAAAGAACTTCCAACCATCCCGCTTCGTTACGTTTTTTGACTTGATACTGCTTATAGGGGATTTTCACTTCTTTAGTGCCCAGCTGAATAATTTCAATTGCTGTGAAAGGAGAAGGGAAAAGATGAAGTACGGGGTTTTTCTAGACAACCCTTACAAAAGAATGTGAACAGCTGCACTGGGGGGAAGAACTCAACACACAAAATCCAGGAAACCAACCAAAAAATTAGGAAGCCACGTTAAAAAAAAAAAAAAAAAAAGAGGAAAGAAACTACTGACAGCTCACTACTGGTTCAAAATATCTATAAAGTTTCCAAATGAAAGGCAAGACCACCCACCAGGCTTCCCACGTGTGTCTGTGCCACTGGAGAAAATGAAAGAGGCAGGTACAAGAGGCTAGCTAAGCTGAACTTCAGCAAACAGGCACTGCCCTCATATCCAGCTCCAAAAAAGCATAATCTACCCTGAACAGACTCACAGACGTCTGAAAACATTAAGTCAGATGAAAATTAACAAAAGGGTGAGTATAATTTCACCAATCCAAGCATTGAGCATGAATGAAGTCAAATGCAGCCAGAAATCATAGAATCATAGAATCATAGAACTGTTTGGGTTGGAAGGGACCTTAAAGATCATCCAGTTCCAA
>NW_010252837.1:4744-8690 GCF_000690775.1 Eurypyga helias
ACCTTCCACCAGACCAGGTTGCTCCAAGCCTCATCCAGCCTGGCCTTGGACACTCCCAGGGATGGGGCATCCACAGCTTCTCTGGGCAACCTGTGCCAGTGCCTCATTTCGATATGAGTCTGTTGTTCTGATTTTGTCCAAGTGTTTTAACAGTCACAGCAATTGATGGGGGAGGGTTGGGAGGGGGGAATCTGTAATGTTACAAACCTAATAGAAAATCTGACACCAACAGGTAACAAAAGATTACAAGTAACCACCTGCAAACAGCAAAACCTGAGACCAATGGATAAACTGGACTTAAAATTACCATTAACCTCTGAAGTACGGTGACTGGTACGTACCAGCTTACGGAACGTTCACAGCGCCTCACTATTCTGTAAACTACAAAGCAATACAAACACAAACGCTGCTAATTATTCCTCTGTAGAAGCTGAAACACGTTGCCCGCGTTGGATATAGCGAGCACCCTGTTTTGACTCTCCCAGCCTCAGGGTAATACTGTGTAACGAGTATGAAAACCGGTCTGTGACTCAGCCCAGGCAGCTGACACCGACTGAAGTTAGGAGCCCGGGATGCTGGAAATCGCACGCTGCCGGTATCGCAGAAACTGTACGCCCCTCCTGACCCCATGGTGGCATTCAATCCAACGCTGGAGCAAGCTGCCTCTGCCGAGGTCTGCCCCCACAGTTACCGAAGCTTGTTTATCAGCTATTTAACGTGCATCTACGGAAGCTGCAGTTAGTACAGAAATGTCACATCACCACTTCCCCGGCAGTACTATGTACTGCCTACACCCTCTACGCTGACTGTGTGGTTACAGACCCTGCAGCGTGCTTTTTAGCATCCCTCACGCAGAGCTGTTACTGAGAATGCACAGAAGGTAACATTAAAATCTGTGTATGACATGGGAAACCCTGTATTAACTGAAGAATTCAAAAAATCCAAATACATTGCCAAAGTTCGTCACTAAGCTTGCTAAATAAAAGAAGAATGGATTTTTTTTCCCTCCCCTATTTAAATTAATCTCAGTTTTGGGTTCAAATAATCCTACTAAACTACCATTGTTGGTCAAAGAACTACTTTATCCAAACAGCTGTGTTTCACCGGTTTGGTGTCATACCCAAACTCTGCAATAATGGCAATGGTTAAGTAACCCCTTCGTAACGCTGCCCGAGGCAAAGCACTCTGTACGCCCTACGACGACGAGAGCGGTGCAGCGCGACTCAGGCCCGAGCCAGCACCTACCCTCAAGTGGCAAAGACTCCATTCCCTTGCTGTGCCCTGCCTCACCTCAAACCTCTTCAGGTATTGACCTGTGCTGGCTGTAATCAACCAAAAGCGCTAATCCCTGACAGACAGCTCACCTCACGCAAAGAAGTGGTTTCTCGTATAAAAAACATGTTGATTATCCCAAGATACTTGGTTATTTTTGCCCCAGGTAGAAAAGAAAGAGGTGTCATCTTAACAACTGAGACGGTAGAATTGGCGCACGATGGAACAGAACGGTGCCGTAAGTATCCCTCGGCCAACGGACTTGTTTTGTCAAGTGAAGCAGCTGAAAAGATGAGGAAAAAAGAAGAGAAAGTAACTATCACGTAAGCTCGATTACTCTTTCTCAAAACACAAAAAACTCTTCATTATGGTTTCCACATAGCTTGGTGACAACATTCAGCTGCCTGTGATGCTCAGCCATTCCATGTGAGAAAGGAAATTATCATGCAAAGCATGCAAAAGGAGACAAAAAGCTGAAATGGAGTTTGCTTGGAAGAGTGGAATTGAGGCGAGTAGCTGCACGTACGACAATCAGTTACAAAGTGAAGGTAAAGAAAAAAGTGCCAACATTTTGAAATACGTATTCTGCCGGAGGAACGAATTATAGGAAGTGTGAAAGTTGTTGTGTTTCCCCAGTGCAGCATTTTCCATTAAAACAGACACTAATCTCTGCTAATTAAAGCAAGATAGTCAGACCTGTGGCCAAAGAACTACTGAAAAATAACTCACCACTTGCTAATTTAGTGACCATTGCCTTGACTGTCACCTTGGTGATTGCTTCCTGTTTCTCACCAAAAATTTTCCAAGATCACACATACACCTACACCCATGCAGTGTATGTTACATCATTAGTAGGCGTACACATTTATCGAGAACTAATTTTTACTAAGCGAACAGAAATACTGCATTTTGCTTTTTGTAACACTGGTTCGTAAACCCTACGTCAGCCTGCAAAGACACTGACAATGTCGGCAGTTTTCACGCTCAGGTATTCGTTCTACACGTGATCTGCAATAGTGTGGCTGGGCAGGAAACTCCACTATTCACCACTGGGAAATCAGAGATATGTCTCAGATTATCATAACGTGGTAGAAACAGCCGCCTACTTGTCTTAATTGATCCGCGCCTTATGGTCTGAGCTTTCAGTTTAATGAGCTCTATCCAGCTGTTGCATCTGTCTGCAAAGGAACTGTAATCAACTGACGTTGCTGAAAACACAGACAGAAAAACAAAAGAAAAAAACAAAGAAAAAAATATATGGATGATGTCTCTTGCTCATCTCAGTGCTCCTTTTGAGGAAGCAATTCTCCGGGTCTGAGAGAGAACAAACATCCCTTTCCAGGTCTGTTTAAAGGAACAGTTACAGTAGAGGTTTGGACTTGTCCAAACCGGAGTACCGATTTCTGGTGATGTCCCAGCTGTGAACCAACTGCCTGACTGGGACTTCATCACTGAAAAAACATGCAAATACAGTCATTAACGACTTACGCTAAATTATCATTTTTTTTAATCTCATTTTAGGTATTCAGTTCTGGATTCTTTAAGTTTATTTAAGCCTTGTTTAATTTTAATTTTTACTGCTATTCTTCTCCTCACGAAGAGCTGCTGATCACAGTTTAAACTTCCTAACTGTCTTTATCAATTTCTAACCTACAGACTGGAAAACAACAAAAAAAAAAAGCTTTGGTGATGAGGATAAGAGTCACAAGCTGAAACAACACCTCGGTTTTAAACACAAATGCATTTTCCTTACAAAACGCTCCAACATCCCCCCTCCCCCATCATCATTACAGTGAGAAGTAGTTGTTTCCGCTATGACTTTGGGTATTAGTTGCAGGGGCGTTTGCGTATCTTTTAACAAAAAATGTTTTGCAAACACCGTTTCTTCACTACCTTGAAGAAACGGGAGGCAGACATGCTAATTTCAAATTAAGACAAGCAAAAAAGCTCTCTCTCAGGGAACTAACTTTCTGTCAGATAAAGCAGTATCAACGGATCTGACAGACACTGTTATTACAAACAAATCTGACTTTTGTATTTTAAAACCACATCAAATTACTATGATACCATTAAGCCACACCAGAGCATGCATTCTCAGTTAACTAGTAAACACTTCCTGGATTAAGGCATATCCAAAAAGAGTATACCAATACCCCAAGAATGCTCATTCTGTGCTGGCATACGGCTAAATTAAATAAACTCACCTCTCTGAGGAGCAGGAATACCTGTGTGGGAACTTGCACCCTCCAGGGCTTCTAATAAGACAAAATTAATTCCATTCAGTTAATACATGAACAGAGTCATGTAGTAGAGGACAACAGCTTTCTTCTTATAAAAAAAATGTTTGGAGTAAAAGATGGGGAAAAAAAGTCTTCTATATATACTCTACTATGTATTTAGACTGGTATAAATAATTAACTTTACTAAATCTGTGTTTCAAATTACAGTATGATCGTTTACTAAAGGTCATTACCATGTAAGGTCGTATACAAATATTTTTTAAATCATAATCTTAGCAAAAACTATGTAATAAAAGGTATCAGTACATTAAATGAGCTGCTATGCGAATGTAACTACAAGGAAACCTCGAGACCACTTGTGAAGACACAGTAGATGAAATAATCATCTAGCTGAAAGCCTCTGAAGTGAGGTACAGCTCCATATGGAAGGGAAA
>NW_010252838.1:0-6459 GCF_000690775.1 Eurypyga helias
CACCCCCCACCCCTGCCCTTGGCTTTATCAGTGTAACCTGTTAATTTGAAGTGGGACTTAATGTGTATAGTGAAACAGGAGTGGTTAATTTACATAATAATCAACTAGAAAGAAACAATATATATTTTCTCTGAACAGGCAATTATTAGAAAAAAAATTAATTTGTTTATTTCTAGAAGAAGAAAATGCTTATTCTTACAAAACCATTTCTTCAGAATATTCTTTTAAAGGGTGCCATTGTAACAAATATTGTTTGCAGTGTTGTAGTGCTGTAGTTTTCAACTATTGTCTGGCAATTTTATGACTATCACAACAAAGCACATCGTTAGGAGGGGTTAATTGAATGGCTTTTCGCACCAAGCATGTTTTCAAAGAGTGCATTGGAGCAAGGGAGAAAGCAGAGGTATGCTAGAAAGAGGGATGATAGGAATTGATATTATGAGCCAAGTGAGAGTGAGAGTCCATGAAAGTGCTATTTAATGAAAATGGAAAGGGAAAGTGGGAATTACAGATTTTGGAGCTCAGAAGTTAAAAGAAGCAGATAAGGCAAGTGAAATAGACATAGATTACAGGGTGAAAATAAAAAGCTAAGAAATTAATTCTTGTAGCAGAATTCTGACTCATATGAGCAAAACCACAGATAAGGGTGCTGCAGAAACTGAAATATAATATGATAAATGTCTGGAGGAGAGTTTTAGCCATATGGCTACTAGAGAAAGAGATATCCATAACACCCACATCTTAAATTATTATTCTCACAAAAGCATCAGGATTTTAAGCACATTCCAGATTTGAAAATTTAGAAATTGAAAGGAATGTCGCAACCACATTACAGATTTGAGTGACAGGCCGGATGGCAGTACTGTCAATGCCAATCAAGACATAAAGTGAGAGAGACAAATAGAGTTTTTAGATTAGATAAGAAGAGACAGGAGGAGAGAAGCTGATCTGCAAGTTGTTGTCATAGAGATATTCACTAACTTCAGTTTTACAGATTAGATCACATTTAGAGAGAAAAATTACAGGAATTGTCTGAAGAACCATTGAATTCCTTCTAATGCTGCACAGGTGCGAGGAACAGCTACAAAGACTGGAAACAAATCATATATGGCAGGGTACTGTGAACCAATAAAGGACAAGAACTTATGAGGAAGAGCAGAGATGATTTTGGGTGAAGATTGACAGTAGTTTTGAAGCTTGTCAAAGAGAAAGGGTCTTAATAAAAATCAAGTTGGGATAACTGAAAGAAACAGGGATTGAAATTGAAGAAGTTCTAAAGTGGGGATAGGAAACTTGACAATGATAGCAAGAGTTTTAAATTAGTTTCTAGATGAAAATGAGAAAGAAATAAAGTAATTAAGCTATTGTTTTATATTGTTCATCCACCATTGCACAAAACTGTTAATATTAGCAATGACCTTCCCTTTCAGAAGAATTAAAACTTTGAAGTATCATATAGCATACCAATATAAAACTACACCTAAAAATATGCCATAATGGTTGAGCACTCAGAGTTGAAAAACATTCAGTATGGCACTATACTAGGTGAAATTAATGAATTAATTGAAAAAAAGGACATAATACCTAGTTTAAATATGTAAGTGTGCTACATAACTTTTTTTTTTTTTTTTTGGTAGACTATTATTATCTCAGAACATTATTAGAAGAGTATACTTAGCAGGAAAAAAAATCACATTACGTTCAAGGTCAGTGTTAGAAAAACTAGTACAAGATAAGAGAAAAAGTCAGGAGATAATTATGATCTAATCCTTTCCAATACTCTACTTCAAAGTTACTGACAATGATTCTAAATCTATAAACTTGTCAGTTCCAAAGCATCTGCAGCATTTTCTTGACAATGGATTCCTAATAACCTACCTGTGCCAGGGGAGATTTAGACAAGGTATTAGGAAGCATTTCTTTACCAATAGGGTCATCAAACACTGGAGGAGGTTTCCTAGAGTGGTGAAAAGTAGTTGATGTCCTAAGCCTAAGCTGATGCACCAAGTTTAAGAGGCATTTTTTCAATGTCCTATAACTTTTGGTCAGCTTTGAATTCATCAGGCAGTTGGACTGGATCATTGTAGGTCCCTTCCAACAGAAATTATTCTAGTCTAGTCTAGTTTAGTCTATGTGAATTAAATCTACAAAGGATATTGTCATATCCCTGCATATTGATACATCTCTGAAACCCTTGACTCCATGTTCAGCTGCAGACAAAAATAAAACCCCACAAAATATTGTGCATCACTGGGAAGGGTAAGGAGAACAAGACAGAGTGAGTCCAGAGGAGGTCCACGAAGATGATCAGAGTGCGGGACAATATCTGCTATGAAAAAAGGCTGAGAGAACTGGGTTTGTTCAGCCTGGAGAAGAGAAGGCTTCAGGGAGACCTTATAGCATCTTCCGTTACATGAAGGGTCCTACAAGAAAGCTGGGGGGGCAGTTTATACAAGGATCTGTAGTGATAGGACAAGGGGTAATGGGTTTAAATTGAAATCAGGGAGATTTAGAGTGGATATCAGGAAGAGATTCTGCATGGAGAGCGTGGTGAGGCACAGGAACAGGTTGCCCAGAGAAGCTGTGGATGCCCCATCCCTGGAAGTGTCCAAGGCCAGGCTGGATGTGGCTTTGAGCAACCTGGTCTAGTGGAAGGTGTCCCTGCCCATGGCAGGGGGTTTGGAACTAGATGATCTTTAAGGTCCCTTCCAACCCAAACCATTCTATGATTCTATGGTTTTGCCCTACAGAAGACTTGCTGCGCCAACATTTTAAGTGCTGTGTGCAATTCTGATTTCTGTACCTCAGGAAGGACACTGGGCAATTTAAAATGTACAGGGAGAAAATTAAGATGATGATCAAACAACTGCTTTGTGAGTCGAGACTGAAAATAGTGGGATTCTTCATACAGGGCAAAGTGTGATTTGGAATATGATAAATGTTTACAAAATCATGAAAACAGGTAGGAGTGGTGGCATTCACTGAATTATACAATAGCTAAGGTTTAATCATTGAAATAAGAAGCAAATAAGTTTAAAAGAGTTACAGTGCTTTTTTAAATTGCACATAACAACTTTCTGCAGTTCTTTCCTAAATAAAGTTGTAGAGGAAGTATCATCAGATTCAAGGAGACATTAGACAAGGTGATGGAAAATAAGTCCATAAGAGACAGACAGGGGTGTAACTCCCAACATCCATAACGCAACAGTGGTAGACATTGACAGAGGTGAGTACTGTGTACCATGAAAAATGGCCTGTGTTTAGACGTCTTGCTAAAGAGCAATTCCCACTGCCACTGTCTGGCTGAATTGCTATACTTACCAAAAGGGGCATGTCTGTAATGTTTTCATTTTTAAACAGTATTTCTTTAGAAAGGAAACTTTTGTAAAACTAAACACACACACACGAGATGGTATCACTAAAATCTGCAAACTGACAAATTTTTCTAGTGCTAGGTAGGCTCCAATGTTGTTTTAATTTCTGACATGGTATCAAGAATATCCATAACTAAGTCTTTACACCTCTGATTAACACCTGCATTAGCATAACCTGACTCATCTTTTCTGAACTTCCTCTTGGCTTGATTTCTAGTGTTTTTATTTATGGTGGGAGTATGCAAAATTGTATTAGTTGTATAGGCCTTTGTTAAGCTCACCTTCTGTTAAAAACTCATTCCACTGTTCTAACAGCACAAAAATGTGATCATCAGCACTACTTAGAAGTAGACTGCAGCATCATTTCTGATTATTTTATTACACAATTCCCTTAGTAAACAAAAATATTCCCATAGCAAACAATCATTCCTGAAATATTTTGAGATGCTCAGATAGTGGTTGTACTCTGTTGGGGTTTTGTACTTATTCTTTCATAATGTATTTCTATTTATTTTGGTTTGTCTTCTGTTTTCCCAGCTGGACTGCAGAACACTATTTGAACCCTTGTTTTAATGAATTTCCTTCTATCATGTTATTTATTCTGCCTCACCTTATTGCAGATCATTTTTGTCAACGTTTCAATACACCAGTTTTCACAGCCTTCTTTTCAGTGATTTGGAAACTATGATGGTCAAGGCCATAAATCAGACTATAAACTTTACTGATATTGTACATTTTTACATGTTTATCTACGTAGAAATACCTATAATTTGATTTTAAAATTGTGTAGAAAATAAAAAATTCACTCTTGATACCTTTAAGTTCATGCTGAAAATGCTTGTGCAGATAGTAGTAGTTGCACTCAACCTAAACTGATATAGACAGTCATACTTTATTTGAATTAGTTTTCTTTGAAAACGTTATAGATATAAAAAGAAGAAATGAAGAGAACTAATATACTTGTTTAAAATGCTATAGTTCAAAATGCTTAAAACCAAAATAACTTTGTATCTTTAAATCTTTTAAATTTCACAGTCACAGACAGCACTCTGTCCTTGATTCTGATGTTGTGCAGGTGAGGGATTGGCGGTTCTCTAGAGAGATCTGTGGAAATGCATGAATAAGAGGAGGAAAAGTTTACAACTTTATGAATTTTAGAACAAATGCCATCTGGACTAATTTGTGAATCTAGCAGCGCTGGTTCAATTAAGCTCAATATTCAGGGAAAACTCTGAGTGGGAGTATGGTTACCGAGAGGACACCTATTGACCTGTTGCTAATTTGTACACTTTAGGAGTCCTCTAGTACTTTTACAGAGATTGTATTTGACAGATGAATTTGAATAAGGTGGTGCAAAAGGTTTGCTTCAGGGCATTTGTCTCACTGGATATCAAGTCTCAGCTTTAAACACATGACATGTATCCATTTGGGTTCTGGTTTTGACCACAGGTTCAGTATGTGTGGTGCTGTGTGAATTGCATCAGTTGTTTGTCATGTTTATCTGACTACATTTTGGATTTGCTTGGATGTTGCTACCATCTCTTTAAAATTTCACTTCTGTACACATTGTCCTTTCTACTTGTTACACCATAGCATGACTTTCGCAAACAAAGTATGAAGCTAAACTTTCCCAGACCCTAAATAATAGCTGTCTTCTTCCTATCACTTACCATCTGTTGGTTTGGGATGCAACTCAATCTGTGATACTTCCAACAGTTCACATGTGCTTCCACTGTTGAACCTGGACATAGTAAATTTTTCCTATAATTCTAAAAATTGCTTAATGAGATATCCAAAGATAACAGACCACATATATTCATTCATCTGGAAATATTCAGATGAAAAGCTTATTGTGACATCAGTTGTGATTGTTCCTGATTTGTAAAATGTGATGGTGTCCTAAAGAAGAAAAATATTACTCTTTTAAAAGGAAAACAATGTTAATAATGGTAATAAAAATGTAGATTCTTGCTGATTATTTCTTATGTCAAGAACCAATCATCTCAGCTATTTGCAACCATGAAGCAAGCCAAATTTACCTCATAGTTTTGATTTTCCTTCTTTGCTAATTGGAAAAGAGCATACTTCACAGGAATTTCTAAAACTAGATTTCTATTAATAATCTAAAGTACAGCAATACCCAGAGAATGGGTAAGGTGTTTATGGATCTCACTATGATCTAATAATTCTTTGTTCCTCTGCTGGTTTTGGTTGGGATACACTTAATTTTCTTCACTGTAGATAGTATGAGGTTATGTTTTGAATTTGTGCTGAGAAGAATGTTGATAACACACTAATATTTTAGCATGAGTCTGTTTTGGATATTGACAATATACTAATGTTTTTACTTTTTGCAAAGCAATGTTTGTATTAAAGTGAAGTTTCTCATGCTGCACCTGTGTTGCCAGCTTCTTCTTTACAAGTTTCACAAGAAGCTGAGAGAGGAGACACAACCAAGACAGCTCACCCGAACTGACGAAAGGGGTATTTCACTCCATAAAACTGCTCTCACGCTCTCGCAGGCTCTCACTGGCTCTGGCTTTTACAGCTCGGGGACTGACTGAGCATTGGTCATTGGGTGGTGAGTGGTTGTATCATTTATTTTTTGGTTGGTGTTCGGGTTTTGTTTTTTCCCATTGCCATTTTCCGTCTCATTACATATTATTATCACTATTATCAGTAGTAGTATTTTTATCATTAGCAAGATTAATATTTTCATTAAATATTATTAATTTGTAAATTAGTAATTAGTAAATTAGTAGCCGTAATTAGTAAAATACGTATACTTTATGTATTAGCATTATTAGCATCATTAATTAATTTTATTTTATTCTATTTAATTGTTAAAAAGTTTTTAACCCATGAGTTCTCTTTTTCCTCTGATTCTTTCCCCATCCCACTGCAGGATGGGAGAGGTGAGCAAGCAGCTGTGTCATGCTTGATTCCTGACTGGAGCAAAACCATGATAGTGCCATATAAAAAATTCTGTTAATAATCCCAGAAAATAAGCTATTGTAATCAGATATCGCCTATTACAACTGGGATTTCACTCACATTACACTGTGTATACTGACACCTGTAGTTG
>NW_010252838.1:6778-16400 GCF_000690775.1 Eurypyga helias
TGGCAGGGGGGTTGGAACTAGATGATCTTTAAGGTCCCTTCCAACCCTAACCATTCTATGATTCTATGATTCTATGATCCAAAAAGAATTACAGTTGGTAAAACCAAGACAATGTTATTGAAGGTATTTTATTTGGAGTCTTTTTATGTCTCTGAGCACTTAAACATCTTTAAAGATCTGTATTCCATAATCATAGAATCATAGAATGGTTTGGGTTGGAAGGGACCTTAAAGATCATCTAGGTCCAACCCCCCTGCCATGGGCAGGGACACCTTCCACTAGACCAGGTTGCTCCAAGCCTCATCCAGCCTGGCCTTGAAGACATCCAGGGATGGGGCATCCACAACATCTCTGGGCAACCTGTTCCAGTGCCTCACCACCCTCTCTGTGAAGAATTTCTTCCTGATATCTAATCTAAACCTCCCTGATTTCAATTTGTACCCATTACCCCTTGTCCTATCACCACAGGTACCTTTTAAAAAGTCCTCTCCCAGTACCCTTGTAGGCCCCCTTCAGATACTGGAAAGCTGCAATGAGGTCTCCTCGGAGCCTCCTCTTCTCCAGGCTGAACAAGCCCAATTCTTGCAGTCTTTCATCATAGGAGAGGGGCTCCAGCCCTCTGATCATCTTCGTGGCCTCCTCTGGACTCGCTCCAGGTGGTCAATATCCTTCATTGACCTTCAATAATAATATTTAATTGCTGTGGAACTGATTGAATTGACTCCCTGATTCCGATCAGTAATAAATGCTTTGACTAGCAGCATGTCTCATTACCCACTTTCTGTGCGAATGTAGCTGGTTTTGACTGAAAATTAAAATGATTTGGTGCAAACACAATGTTCTGAGGCCTGGGGCCTCAGAAGTACACTTTGGGGCTTCATGGAAAATGTAGCCATCTACTAAAGTTTCTCTTCCCAACTGCCTACCAGAAGTGCCTAAGCTCAGTAAAAACCTGTTTCTGGTCCTCGGGGCTCTTCCTCCCTGGGGACAGGACTTTGTTGAACAACTTCAGACTTCTGTCTGATGTCTTCTCCAGCATGCCAAGGTTCCTCTGAACAGCTGCTCGACTGCCAGCTCTATCATCCCCATTTCGTATTATCTACAAACTTGCTTATGGTCGTCCAGGTCATTAATGAAAATGCTGTCCAACATAACATATCACAAGTTTTACAAAAATCAAAAAAAGGAATAAAACTGCCATGCCCAGAGAGCACCAACAGGCTTTACCAGCCTTGCCAGACTTCACAGCCTCCCCTACCCCTGGCCATGGCCCAGAACCCCCTTTCACCACCCTGCTATGGTTCTGTCAGTCCATGCCCTACTGTCACTTCAGCAGGGCTGGTCTCTAGCTCCTCACAGCCCTGCCTGGCACAGCCATTGCTCCTGATGATCCAGCCCTGAACCACAGGTTGAGGTCCCAGCATGGCCCTGTCCTGACCCTGTCCCCATGGCCCTGTTCAACCACAACCAGCTGTGTCTTTCCCTGGATCCCCTTTCTGGGCTTGATCTTCATCCCCGCCTACATGCTGACATCCCATCCATCCCTGTCACCATGGCCCTGCCGAGCCATCACTGGATTTGGTCCCAGCCTGGCCACTCTATAGGCTGTCCCAGAGTTTGACTTCATGCCATTGAGGTGCTGCATTATGATATAGACTCCTGGTTGGATCTGGCCACCCCCTCCAGGTCTGTCCTGCTGGCCTTAGGTCCTCACCTCTTTGCTCTCTCAGTGAGCAGCCCCTGCTCTTGTTGCTCCCTGGCAAAAACATAAACTAGTTTAGCAGGCATTTTCCATCCTTATGCTGCTAAAACAGGGAAACGTAATCCATATATAATTCATACATGGGCGGATGCAGCAGCACTTTCTGCTGGTGCACTCAGCCTATGGAGAGAGATTCGCAATTTAGTATGTGATTATAAATGGTCATAATCATTCAAAACAAACCAAATTGCTTCCACATTAAGATGTTTTGAAAAATTGTAATTTTTCTGTCAGATTTCCACTTGCAAGAGTCAGCTCTTTTCACAGGAGTGTTCAAAAATAGGTCAGTTTGCTATATTGCAAAGACGTTATTGTTTTCCCCCGCTACTTTTAGCAATATTCTCAATGTACTACTTTAGGTTTTTAAAAATCAGTGAAAAGAAAAGATAAAACAAGAGAAGGAAATATTTAGGAAATGGTTTAGAGAGGAAATTCATAGGCAGCTTCATTTAAAATAGTAATGATTACTCTGCTGTACTAAAGGGGGGAAAATCTCCATTTAATTCCAATGGATTTATTTGATGATTCTTTTAACTGATACTCTTCTTCCCTTTTATGTATTTTTTCACCCTCAAAACTTTTCATAGGTGCTACTATTAAAAATATCAGCTGATCAGCTATGGTCAAATAGCAATTTTACATCTTCTTGCTGGCAGAGCATATAGAAGAGGTCCTTGATACCTTCTTTGCTTCAGTCTTTCCTGGTAAAATGATCTTTAGGAATCCAGGTCTGTCTGAGATGAGAAAGAAAGCCTGGATAAAGGAAGACTTAACCTCAGTGGAGGAGAAGCAGATTGGAGAACATTTAAAGATATACTTAGGCCCATGGGACTTGATGGGTGGACCCACAAGTGCTGGGCAAGCTAGTCAGTGTTTTTCATAGGCCACCTCTGAAAAACACAAAGAATGAGGAGTTTACTGGGAATAGTCAGCATGGATTTTTGAAAGGAAAATCGTCCTTAACCAGCCTGATAGATTTCTCTCTGACATGATCTTCTCAGTGGATGAGAGAGAAGAGTAGGTGTTTTTATCTTGACTTTAGCAAGCCAAGAGAGGCTGAGAGAGCTGGGATGTTCAGCACGGAGAAGGATCAGGGAACCTTACCAGTGTGTATAAGAAGCCAGTGTGGAGAAGTAAAGATGAAGACAGACTCTCCTCAGCGGTGCCCAGTGACAAAACAAGGGGCAGTAAGCATGAACTAAAATACAAGAAATTTTTTTCAGAAGTAAGAAAAATATTTTTTACTGTGAAGGTAGTTGAACACTGAACAAGTTAACCAGAGTCCCCATACTTGCAGGTATTAAAAGTCTGACTGGACACGCGACTGAGCTGCCTGCTATAGCTGACTCTGCTTGAACAGGGGTGTTGGACAAGGATGATCTCAACAGATCTCTTCAAAAATTCTGTGATCCTGTGTGAATTTGTGATATATGCACAGGCTTCTTCCTGTGTTCCAGAAAAAATAAACACTGACATCAAAAACATGTTTAAACTGACTAATTGTCAAGAAAATGTGAAGAATGTGGAATGTAAACTATTTTGTATTTTATGCCATGATGAAAGTTCATTCTGTCTTTCATGATATATGCAAAAAATAGTGGATGTTTTTTTAAAGAAATTCTGAAAAATAATCAACTTTTTTATATTTTTTCCTGAATAAGTGTGCAATCTGTTACCGTAAATAACTACCTGGGTGGTTAACCAACAATTTGTTTGATTGTTAATTATAGAAATTCTAAATTTATATTGCCATAGTCATGCATGACATTATCAACAGGTAGCTCAAGAACTTTCTTGACCTTCAAGACCTCCGTGAAGACTTCCTGAAATACTTCTTCAAATGGAGAATAACATTCGTATTATCAGCTCTGTACTTCTCTGAAAATTCTTGAAAAACTGGGTGTTCCAGTTTATTTAAATTCCACACTGAGCATATCGAAGAAATAAGTAAAGAAATGACCACTAAAATACTCTTATGCACCTATATCAAAATAATATGTAAAAATATTTTTAGGCTGCAAAGTTAAATAATTAAAATAAATCAAAACAAATATATTATTTTCTAATGCAAAAATGTGGCTGTAACTTTCATTTTGCCATTAGACCTCAAGGCTGTACTCTGATGTAGAAGTCCCGGAGGAAAGGATGATTATGTGAGGATGTAACTAATGTGAGTTTCACTGTGTATATATGCAAAAGAAAAGAAAAAAAAAATAGAGTGGGAGAAAAAGTGAGGCTACATAGCAAACCTAGTTTTGACTCATTTGTATTTTTTACATTTAATATAATGAATTGTTATGTTTATAAGAAGTTCTATTTACTATACAAACATATATTGAAAAGGTTGTGTGTGACATTTTTTTCATACATCCATCATCACTGTTTGACTCCAAACCTTCAGCAGTAAAGCAGACTCCTACCACTTTTAGTATTCAATAACTTTGTATGATTATAAACCTACAGATACACTTACAAAAAATGTATTTATTTCCTCCTCCCCTCTCAGTAGAATACTATAAAAATATGTATCTGTTCAACTGGGAGTAATTTTTCAAAGTCAGTCATTAGAATTTCATGCTGTGTTAATTGTTCCAAATAAGAGGTAGAAAATCATGAAGTGTAGTTTGTTGTCACTCAGTACTTAGTGTAGCTACGATTGGTGAGGTTTACATTGATCTCCACATATGAGGAAAGCAGATTCTAATTTATTCTAACTATAATTCAGGGTTTATTCTGGATAATAATTACCAATACACAGTGTAAAAATTAAATTTAATTGTGTTTAAAGCTTACTAAAAGCATTAGTCACAAGTTAGAATTGTAAATGATAGTGGCTCATCAGTTAATTACATACAACTTGATTTTCTTAATTAAAGTGGTTTCAGTGATGATTGCTGGCCAACAAAAGAAACAACATTCATTGAAAGAAATATTTCCTGTCACTTTTTAAAGGGAGAAGAAGAACCTAATTCTTTGACTCAGAACCTTGAATGGGTAGATAACTGGAAGATATACAATCAGGACATAAATACAAGGTGGAATAAAAGCTGTTTTGTTATAAAAATAGATTTACCTGTGATTTGTGTTCATTCTTAGCAAATATAAAGTTACTCTTATTGGGTCTCAGGAGAAAAGCAGTGGGACATTGGCTAATAACTACACTATCTTTAGGATAAGAATTACAACATCTGTTGAAATCTGCAAAAAATAAAGAACAGCATAAAGCACCTATTTTATTGGTAGAAGATCTACTGAAGAATACAAACACAAGAAGTAAGTTAAAAAAGAACAGCTGTATTGACCACTTAAAAAGGAAAAGAGTGTACAGTGGTTATTGGTAATGCATAGCCTTGAGTTACAAATCCATGTAGTGTACTTAAATCACTTTTTTAAACATATGCCCAACTTTGGCCATGTAGATCTCCACTGGTCTGTAGTAAACTCAGCAATGCTTATCTCTTCCACGTTCAACTATATTAATGCCAAGTCCATCTCCTTGACAGGAACATTGATGCACAAGAAGCAGCAGAGGGAAGCTGCTGCCACATTACAGAGAGAAAGGTAGCTACACATCCTTCAGTGAGTCATCTGATGAGATACTCTTCTGAAGAACCTCTTGATCTACCAGATTCATCAGCTGAGTATACACTGAGTTTTATTATAATCTCTGAATGAATATACCACTAGTCTAAGTAACAATAATGGGAACCTGACAGCTGACCCACAGAAACACTAATTCTTCCCCCACAAATACAACAGCATCAGTTGTGGTATAAAACCAGAGTGTTTCTAGTCAGATTCTTTTCCTGGTAATGAGGGCCAGTGCCCTAATTAAAAGATGAAACCACTTTTTGAAATTGTGCAGTAACAACTGCAATAAAGGGAAACAATATGAAGATTTGAGTCATGAATAAAGAGCTAATACTCTGCATTTCACAAGGAGTCTAATAATGAAATTTCTATTGCATGAAGAGGTCAGCATGTTAATATCCTTCATTCTCACAAGGTTCTGCTGCAGCATTTCTCTCTGCATTTGCCAGAGAGTTTTGTATCCCCAAAAAATCTAATTAATTTCCTAAGTCTTTGCTTTTTGCTGTAGTATTTGAGACCATTTCCAGCAAAAAAGACAATATAAAGAAAAAGGTAATTACATTGTTGAAGAATCCCTAATAGGAACTGGCTTAAAGTACTGACATTCAAAAACCAGAATAACTTTCAAAGCTGAAGTGTTAAACCCATCTTGATGTACAGTGGTGTGAAGTGTCCATGAATTTGTTCATCAATTTACTAGGTTACTTTAGCACTTATTTTAAACTCTACTTCTAATTTAACTTTTATTTATTTTGGTCTTCTATATCCTAACTGAGTTCTAACTGCATCTGCTTGGTTGGCATCATGTATCTACCCTTTCACCAAGAGGAGTTTATGTTAAAAAGAACTATAGATATAATCTTCCCATATAGTGTAACTTTTAATGCACATCTAGGAGCTGGTGATGCAATTGGTGATTCAGTTCAGTGCGTATACAGTTCTAGTATCTAAACAAGCACATTATTGCACTGATCAAAAAGGAACTGGTATAATCACTGCATAGCCTTGTACATGAAGAAGCAAGAGAAAGCCCCCTAAATCTCAAATAATATTATAGTTATTAAATGTTAACTAATGGAAATTTGTTTTAGTTATAATTCATTTTCCAATTTAGTACACAGTTCTTAATGATTAGCATGCTTATTGTGATAACACTTCCATGCTCATGACCAAGAGGGACCGAGAAAATAATTACGCAATAATTTTCCATAAAACTTAAATCATATAAAACTATCTTTTCTTCAAAAGAAATCACAGTTCTTAAAGAGAAGGAGCACAGTGAATTGGGAGAGTAACATAGTCTACAACAATTGCAGATTTGCAGGATAAATGAACTGACTGAGTAAAAGATTCAAGAATCAAGAATGCCGATCATTTCGCAAGATTTGGTGGATATGCTGATAGACTGCAACATAATTCTGTACTGGTACAGTAATTGTGATGGGGTCTTTAACTTTTTCTGGTATATATAAAATGTCACTTTCACAACCACCCTCAACTATGTGGACCACCTACCAGTAACAATAGAACAAATTTTAGTTTCCAAATCAAACCCTTCTCCTGAGGGAATACCTTACAATGTTATCAAAAGGATGAAGCCCACATTTTTAAAGTACATGAACAAAAAACAACTGAACAAACAGAAACAAAGAAAACAAATGCTACCATTAGTAATCAAAATATGGTGGGTTTCTAACACCTCCAGGCCCTACATGTAACACTATACAGTAAACGTCATGGTCTCATGTACAATTAATTGCATATAAACTCTTCTATTATTTTACTTGTAACCAAATGAGTCCTGAAGCATGATGTAGCTGTGTAGTCAGGTTCAATAATAATTTAACTATTTACTTGGGGTCTTTTTATGTAACGGTTTAGGAAAACAAAGCTTGAACAGTTCTAATTCTTTTATATTCCATTAAATAAAAAAGATTATTATAGAAATGCGTATTAAATTTGCCAGCAATGAAAATAGTACTCTGAAATAATATTACATGAGAGGCTCTGGTCAAATATTAACAGCCCCAGCACTCTCTTACACTAGGCACAAGCCCACTACTTAACTTCAGCTATTCATCTTGTGAAGTTGTGTGAAAATATCTGGTCCCAACTGAGTAAGAATTCTCAATTTCCCCTTTGTAAATTTGGCCATGTTGTTTTAATGAAAAGAGGTCTAATATCATACAAACCACTCTGTTGTTTTAAACACAGCTTCTGATGACCTAATGTAGTTAGGTTAGTGTGAAGATAATGTAACTGCTATGAGCTTCAGTTTTATTAATCTACATTATTTTCATCTAGATTTAGATGTACCAGTCAGGAACGTTAAGACATTTGACAGAAATAATCTTGAACACCACTGGAAAAAAAATTATTTGAAAAGACTGCAAAACCAAGGGAAATAAATAGATAGATAGATAGATAGATAGATAGATAGATAGATAGATAGATAGATAGATAGATAATAAAAGAATGAAATAGGTTCTTTGGCAGTTCTTTGTTTTCAAAAGTCCATGAAGACTAAATTGTAAGGTGCATAGAAGTTAATATCTTCAGGAGAATGTTCCACTGCTCAAATCATAACAACTATATCAGTCTCTTCCAGATCACCAGATAGTGAACATGAAGAATTCATTGGTTATGTCAGTGTTTTACATAACCCTGCAGGGTACCATTTAATTGTGCAAGGAATAGGACAGCCAGGGTCAAGGATTTCTTCTTCTTTCCCACACAGCAGAAAAGATTCTTTTTCACAAACTGCGGGTACATGTACACAAGACATCTGGACAAGATTATCTTGATTACAGCTACACAAATTCAGAATAAATCAGTGTCCTACTGTGTACTTTGACCACTGCAAAAATTCACTTGTATTCCATCCCATTTTTCTGGAAATCTTTTCTTTCCTTCCACATATCTTGGACTGATTTGCTCTTTTTAAGAGCTAGAATTTTCTATGTCATGACAACAGAATCACTGGCTTAATTACTTGTCAATGAGAAATTAAATTAAGATTGGAGAAGGCTGCACAGTGACCTTGCTTTCCTTTGGCCCAAAATCCCACTCACTGCAAAATTTATTTGGAAAAATTATGCTATCTAGTTTCTTTTATGGGAAGAAAGTTCAAAACACTGCCTAAGGCTTTTGGAATTGATGGATAGCTGTAACATTTTTGAGTCATTGATTAAGCCTGATATCTAGGTAACACAGACTTTGGATCTAAATAAGTTGTTTCAGCAAGTAAAACTATGAATTCCTGTTGTATCTTACATCATGGGCCATGATTTGTTTTCACATTATAGAAGAAACCAAACCTTATCTACTATCCACAGTGATCACAGTGATGCATTTTCCTGGCTGCATACTACTTTGCACTCAAAATCAAAAATAAATATAGGCAAGATTATGTCTCCAGAAGCAGTGCTGCCAGTAGCTGCATAATCACAACCCTCAAAGGGACAACCAGAAGGATAAATTCTGCTAAATTGAGAGAGTAGGACAGAAAAGGAGCAATTTGGCTCATAGCAAAGGGAATAGCAGAATATAGTGATTTCCAGAGAGGAATTTCTGAAGGGTCTGAGCATGATGAGGAGAATGTATGAATGGCTCAGGAATCCCTGAGACTGTTGGTTACTAAAAGCATGTGATGGGAAAAATATCACACTATACACTCCCAGTTTTTGTAATCTGTCCTAAGGCATAAGTGACTGTCAGAGACAGAATGCGTAGCTAGACAGATTTTTGGTATGAATCAAAATGGAAGCTCTTGTACCACAGTCTTTCCTCACAGATCAGTCTATCATATCTCAGTACCAGAATACTTATGAGACACTGCTATAATTTACATCGCTCAATTTGAATGAAGCAGTGTGCTCAGCAAGTGGTCAGTGATGTGGAATCAAAACCTAAAATGCATTAAATTGTAAGGCCAAATGCTTTTATGTGTTTACCCTTTACAAGCCAGTCGGAAGTATTTTTTGGATGTATTCCTAATACAGCTGCTATGAACTGCTTGTAAGTGCTCAGGGTTCTGGTGAAAAAAATCCTTGGGGTCAATTCAAGAGAAAAATACCCAGCTTTATTCTTCATTTACATAAAAATTTACAGAATATGCCTGCTGTGAAAATGTGTGTTTAATGTATGTAGCTTTCTTTTCTGAAGGCCTCTTTTAGGTGTAAAACAGAACAACAAAATAATAGCTACTCAAGGCCAAAAGTAAACAGCCACACTCAAACACTATTCCTAACATAGAATCATAGAATCATA
>NW_010252839.1:0-3805 GCF_000690775.1 Eurypyga helias
GGGGGGTGGGTTGCGGGGAAGGTCTAACCTGAAAGCTGGTCTGGGATTTGAGACCCAAGCTGAGCTCATTCCAAGAGGTTCCCCTCCAACTAGATAAATAAATAGATATTATTCTTGCAATTGCAGCAACGCCTTTCCTCAGGCAATGCAACTCTGGCTCTACTGCAACAAAAGAAATAGGAAGTTGCAAAAATAAGTGTTTGTTTGGTTGGTTTTTAAAGCAGAAATTACTCTATTAGCAGCCCTCCACAAATTTGCACAGAACGCTCCTAACATTACAAGAGATTTTTAATTTTAGCACAGGTTTTTGTTTGCTTATTTGTGGAGGTACAATTTATAAGCAGCAGCTCTGCCCTCTGACTAAGAATCACTCTTAAATGGCCTTCAGGACTTAACCACAGAAGTAAACAATGCTTTATAAAGTACTAACTCATTACTCCCCAATTCCTCTAAAAACGTGTGCTGCAGCACAGTGTTAAGACAAACCAAGAGTACCCTCTGTAAGAGTGCCCTAATGTAATACCAGGTCTAAAGAAAAGCACTTGCTTTGCCATTAACAGTGAAAACCATTTAGGTGCCATTCCCTGTTGTTTCTTCAGGATTCCCTAAGTGGTGAGTGCAGCTCCTTAAAACCCCTCCTATGGACCAGGCAGGCACGAGCCAGCTGAAAGTTGTCTTCAGCGATCTCCCATTCTGCTGCCTTATTTTTGTTCAAGTTTAGTGAGGGTTTGTTGGGTTTTTTGGGGTTTTTTACCATGAGATTTTGACAGAACTGAAAATATCTCATAGCACAAACTCTGCAGCATGCTGTGAGCAATTTAAAGCTGCCAAAACCATCTAAATCAAATCCCATGAGGGATTCTTCTTTCTTCAACCCATGCACGTTAGAAAACAAAAATGGCCAGCAGCCATCCTCCTCCTCTTTCGCCGAACAGATTCCTGCAGCTGGAGCAATGTCATCAGAAGCTGCACTTATGGACTCCAGGGCAGAAGCATGGCACACTTTAGATATGCTACACAAACCCTTCAACTTCTAACAGCAGCTTTGTTTTTTGTTTTTCTTTTCTTTTCTTTTCTTTCCTTTCCTTTCCTTTCCTTTCCTTTCCTTTCCTTTCCTTTCCTTTCCTTTCCTTTCCTTTCCTTTCCTTTCCTTTCCTTTCCTTTCCTTTCCTTTCCTTTCCTTTCCTTCCCCCTCCCCTCCCCTCCTCTCCTCTCCTCTGGTCTCAATTTTCAGCACTACTGGCCATACAATTACTTGTAATCACCATTCAACCAACTGCACACAAAGGCAATTCAGACATAAATTAGGATTTAATGTCTGAAAGGTGTTCTGTCTGTATGGTTTTTGTCATTGTGTTCAATTAAAACAAGTTTTTAAGGCAAACACTGAGAAACCTATAAAACACCACACAAACCAAATAAGCACACACTTCAATTCAGGTTTTTCCTCAGAAAAAAAAAAAAAAAAACCCCACAGGCAGTTTTGCATAATGTGTGCCTTGATTTATTGATTGAGGAAGTTGTTTCTAAGGACCTTTTTTCCCCTCATTTTTCAATTTTCAGCCTCCAAAGAGAAGCCCCAGGACTATGTATGAAGGCTAGTGTGTGCAAGGTGGGGAGTTCTCCTTCCCTAAAATGCTGGAGAACACTTGCAGAAAACTAGAAAAAGACACAAAGTATTGGATGAAGTCCTGGACCATACAGAAGACAGAGAAAGCAACGGCCAGCCAGGCTGACAAAATGCTGCTTGAGGTACGTTAGCTAATTAAAAGAGCGAACCAAAGCAGAAAGACGGCAAAAAGGAAACAATGCCATGAGAAGGTTTTTGAGGAAAAAAGTCTAATTTCCAAGGGACTTCATGGTCAAATTTCATGACTCGTGGGCAAAAGTCCCACCCCCCCAGTACCATCACTGCACAGGGCAGAAGAACCCAAATGCAAGACTTGGCTCTGCGTGGGGCCCTGCAGGAAAGCAGGTGGAGGTGGCAAGGAGGATACGCAGGGGCGCTGATGCCAGCAGAGCCTGCTCAGCTCCTCTTTGGTACAAAAGAGACTGTGGGGACTCTGGGGAGAAGATTCAAAGCAGTTCCCAGGGTTTCCTTCCCTCTGCTCCTCCTGCCCCACTGCGCTGCCCACCTCTTGGTCCGGCTGTTCAGGCCAGGTGCTGGGGTCTGGACTTCAGCCTCTACACATTTCAATTTCCGTACAGCAGTTATTCCAAATAGCTTTTGCTCCTTATTAAAGGTGAATAATAGTTATTCTGTGAATGCTGACAAAACACATTCTGTTCTGAAAATCTGTATGAGCGATATACTGTGCAGCCTGGCTATAGCTTCCTATTTTTTCCAGCATCACACTGTTTTCCCTAGCACTAGTATGGCAAACTGGCTTTCCCTTGAATTTTTCCTCTTCTAGAGGGCAGAAGGATTCCAGCCTTTTACTTCACCTTGGAAAGTTGAAGCAGCAAAGCTGTCCCTCTCTTGCAGAGGAGTATGTGACAGTTCTTTCACTTACACTTCTTCCTCCTCACCAACACCACAGAAAATATCATTCCATCTTCCACTGCACAATGCAAACCAATAGTGAGAGATGCTGACCGGGTTTCTGTGTGGGATGATTCCCATAACCGGGTCCTGTGGTCCGCTCCGCAACAAAATTCAAACTACGTTTGGTTTTTTTTTGTTTAAGAAGCTTCTCATTGTCTTCTGAGTCCCTCAAACCAAAAGCAATTTTCTCCAGCATTCTTTGTACCACTGCCTGCATGGGTTGTGGTAAAAGTTCATATATTCGTAATGTCCTATTCAGAGATATTTTCAGCACACCAGCAAATGAAAAACATTTTAACAGAAGAGGAAAAAATTAGCAACATATTAGCTAAAACTGACTTCCAATTTAGAGCCATCAGCAACCGCTGGTATAGTTAGTACAGAAAACCTTTCCAATCCAGGTTTGGTTTTGCTCTGTAATTCACTCTTACAGACTCAATGTGACTTGAATTATGCCTTCCTGATTCTTCCCTTATGCAGTAGTTTTGCTCCTCAATCTTCCCAACCCCTAGCTCTCCATTACTTTTTTGATGTCGTTATTTTTCACACCACTTTTCTTTCCAGAACTTTTATTTTGTTTCTCATTATGAAAACTCCTGTACATGTTAATTACAGTCATGTTTATGCCTCTCCTCCTTTATCAGGACAGCAAACCACTTCCAAAAGAAGGGCTTCCTGCAGAACATCTCGTGTAGCCTCCTCCCTCCAGGCCCAGGCAGTCTGAGTAGGTTACCTTCTTGCCTATATTAGCCTTTCTTTTATCACAAAAGGCTTGGACGTAATCTGCATTTGAAGAATTCCTTCTTTAGCTTCAAAAAGATTCTATTAGAAAGAATGATTTAAGCAGTGTTACTAAGAAAGCCAAGACTAAATGTTACAGGGAACTCGACATGCTAGGTAAAGAGTAAACTATTTCACTTTTTCTTAAGCCAGCTCCTTATTTTTCAAACCAATCTCATGAAAACTGGAAAAAAATATGCTTATAAATTTACCCTTTAAAATTTACCACTTTTACAAGAATTCTTCTTCAAGGGACTATCTATATAAAGGTATTCAGGAAAACTACAGTAAAGCAGATGAAGTTGGTGATTTAAAGTGGATTTGCTAAACTGCATGAAGCCACTTACGTGGAAATATGTACTGAGAATTAAGAGGACCTTGATTTTACTTACTTCATCTCTTAAGAATACATACCCAGGATTTCCTAATATTAGAAAATATTATAATATATTTATTATAAATATTACATATACTTATTTT
>NW_010252840.1:0-6090 GCF_000690775.1 Eurypyga helias
GGGAGCGGAGCGATGCCGGGGGCTTTCGGTTGGCCGACCGCAGACTCCCAGTGGGACTCAAATAACGGTCTTGGGAGCAGCGTTTAATACAGCCAGGTCCTTCCTCGCCGGCGGGAGGCAGAGCTCGCGTGGTCTTCAGGTGGACATGGGCTGTTGTAGGGCAGAGGCTGTTTTTTGAAGACTTCCGTGCAGAAGCCTAGTGCTCAGGAAAGGAAAGGGGGACTTGGGAACTAGTTTGGGTGTGTAACGACAAAGAAACCCCATGTTAAATCAGGAGGAAGCTTTTTTTCCCCAGCAGCAGGTTTCCTCTGGGGTCCTGACGGACCCCCGTAGCCGAAACTCTTTGTTTTCATGGCGGTGCCGGAGGATCATCCGCCTTTTTTGTGGCTGCTTCCCCAAAAAGTGTGCCGCCAGACCCGAGACTGTGGTGGGAGGGTGGATGGGTGCAAGGGAAATGCTCCTCCTAGGAGGAGCAGCTCCTCCCTGCCCGAGTGTGGGCAAGGTTCTAGAATCGGGGAGGGGGGTGAGGGAGAACACCAAGCCCGAGTGATGGGGGACATCCCATGCTGGCTGCTCTTACTGCTGCTGGTCCTCTCCATCCCGACTCCCTCACCCTCCTTGCTCGGGGCTGCCACGGTCACCGGAATGCCTTCAGTCGCCTCGGCCGGGTCTGTAAAGCATGGGGTTCCCTTCTACCCCTTCCCTCCTGCGTCCTCCTTCCAGCTCTGACAGGGTTGATACCACATTTGCATAGGTCCGGCTGCAGCTGGAATTAATGGCTTTTCCTACGGAAGGGGAGAAATCTGAAGGATTCTTAGCACTCGATGGGAGTAAGAAATTGCACTTTGTAAGTGCCGAGTGCCTCCCGCAGTAGGCTTTGACAAGCTGACTGCATGTAATTTCAAGTCTAATGCTCACTTTATCCATGGGATAAAAACGAATTAACTAAAATCTTGGCACTAGTGTGTGTTCGTTAAGATAGAGCTGAGTCCAGTTTCAAGGACTTAAAGGCAAATTAGGTTTAAAAGTCTATAAAAGAATTTGGATTTGAAAGCATTGTGGAAGTCAAGTACGCTCTCTCTGCAGAGGAGGGCACACGAACGAAAAGGGGGACGGCCCGGGGGGATGGGGAGTGGTGGTGTTCTCTTAGCTACGTCTTCCAGATATTAAAAACCCCGAAGCACCCGTGAAAGGAACCCATCTCCTTTGTTCTTAAATGTCACTGGTGAATCCCTGGCATGGGGGGGCCTGCACTGGTGCTTCCACACGGGTGGTTTGGTACTTCCTCTCCTCCTGCCACCCATGCCGTGCCAAAACCCTCCTTGATAATTCAGGAAGACGTAACTGAGCTTTGAGGTGAGTTTTGCTTTCTGTACGGACAAATCCGTTCGGTTTCTGCGTTAACTCTGTTGTCTGAGAGCCAGTAGTGAGCGTCACCGTGGCCGTTCGGGCAGCAGCGTGTCAGTGGCCGCGTCAGTGGCCCAGGGGCGGGATGGCCAGCATGTCCTCTCGTGCAGAGGAGCCAGGAGCAGCGAGCTGTGGGACTGCCACTGCTCCGTACCCCACCAGCCGCGTCAGCGGCACCGGGACCGGCAGGGTTGGAGTTAGCTGCCTCTTACCGAGGCCCTTGGGCGGGGGGCTGCACCCACGCTTTGCTCTTCGCCTTGCGCGTGTGCTAACGGGCTCTCCCTCTTCTTTCCCGAGCTCATGAGCGCCATTCAGAAGGGCCACGTCTCTGGGAGCCGGCTGGCTGTGCTCATGAAGACTGCCGAGGAGAACCTGCGACGGAGGGCGGTCATCCCGGTGGACCGGAGCGGTGGCGGCCTGTGAGTTCGGACACGGCACCTGCTCGCAGCTACAGGAGACACGTCGCTGCGTTGGAAAAACATTCCGGTGGTTCTGACTGCCCTTGCTTGTTCGAGATGACCAGCGTCTGTCCGTCGGTGTAGCTCCTATGACAACACATCCGTGCAGTTTGCATTCTTAACGGTTTTCTGTGCAGCTCTTCACGCTCCAGTATGTGGCCTTTTGGGGTGGGTAGACACGGGGCTTTGGGAAGAGAGTCCAGGCAGGGTTGGGTGAAGCACAGCTGCACGTACTGCCTCCTCCCGTAACTCGTATGGCACCTTTAACTTCCAAGCACGCGGTGCTCGGGGTGAATCCTGCCTTCAGGTGCATGGCGGTGAGTTTTGCAGGTAGGATCCCAACGCTGCTGCTGGGTCCTCTCCCACAAAAAGAGGAGGAGAGGGAAAGCTGACATCCCGGATTGGAGCTGGTGTCACAAAAGGACTGACCTGGCCCTTTCCGAGGCCGTGGTGGTGGGGAAGAGCTGCCGTCAGCCGTCGTTGGCGGCTGTTTCACTCTTCCGAGCGCTGTTGCTGCAGTGGTACCAACGCTCGGCCGGGCAAAAATGTCAGCAGTGCGAAGCTGGACAACTGCAAGACATCTTGATTAATCACCCAGGCTAATAATTTTGTCAGAAGCTAGGGGACAGCTTTCCTTTCCCCCCTATTAATAAAAATAAGCCTCCTTTATTAAATAGCGCTGTCTAGAGGTGGTGTTCTGTGCCGTACAGTGCTTCCTGCTGCTTCCAGTTTTGGACAAACACTGATGATAGGGAGGATATGGCAGGTTTTGGTAGCCTAAGTCTGAAGTGTTTGTTTAAAAATTCTCAGAGTGAAACAATGGCGTTTGTTTTGCATTCCACTGACTTTTCTAGGACGGGGAAAGGGCTGTTTTTCAGCAGATTAGTTACAAATTTTAAAAAATTCAGGCAGCTCACCGGAGCTGTGTTTGAGGAGGTTGCGCCTGGCTGTTTGCCTTTCTGCTCTCAGACTGAGTAGCTCAAGATCAGAGGGGAGATTTCTGCCTGATGCAGAACAGGGAAGGGAGGGCGTTGAGAATGGTTCATTGATGAATTTGTCTCTCTGTTATATTTCAGGATAAATACCAATTTACAGCTCAAACTAGGCCTCGGATCCAAGGTGTCGGAATTTCTGCGGGTGTAAAATCTGACGTATTTTAACTGATGTCACCGCCTTGGCTGATGGCAAACAGGGCAGTAACGAGCAGCCAGGATTACTTTCGGACTGTAAAAGGGAAAATCCTTTCGTAGACGGAGCGGAGATGCTGAGGAGTGTTAGGATGTGGCACAGTGAGTACAGGTGTTGCGTTTGGCTGGAGGGGCAGCCCTTAAAAAGATAAAATTCAGGTGTTCAAAAATAGTGTATTTTTAAAAAAAAAAAAAGACAAGCCTCGCTTAAAGCTCAGTAAATGGCTATATTTGTCAGTCCAAAAACATCTGGGGTAAAATGCCTTTCAGATGGTTTTCGCGTGCTAATGATGTATTTTGACGCTGCCGCGTACCAGAACGCTGATGTTGCTGCGGGTTACGGCTCTTCTCAGCCCTGCGCTGGCGAGGCGCAGCCCGCCTGAGAGCGTGGGAATTGTTTCCCGAACAAAGGGGGTGGTTTCTGTGCTCCTGTGAAGTTTGCTGTTTGAAATACGTCGCGGTATGTTCGGGCAGAGCACGGTCGTGTTTGACACCGCTTCGTGCTTCTGACCCCCTTTAAAATAAGGGCAGGTCTGAGCGTAGTGCTGAACCAAACTGGGTGGGAGCGGATGTGCAACGCAAGGGTGATGGGCTCAGCGAGCGAGGTGAGGAGGGAAGGGGCTTACAGGAATTTAAGGAGGGAAAAGAAAACCTGAAAGCAATGAGACCTTTTCCAGGCTGCGTGAGGAAAAATATTTACGATATTTAATATCTGTTGTATGGTTTGAAGAAAAACTCTCCTCTGCTCCTCTAGAAATGGCACTGTTAAAAATCAAGGACGCAGTTCACCTGTAAAGGCAGGGTTTTCTGCTCTGCTCTGCGCCCAAAGCATCCTCCCGTTTCAGTGACACTGCATGCAGACTTTGGGATTTTCTAGGCTCTACGCGTGTCCTCTGATACGGATTTGCTCGGCATCTCTGGTGCCCTGTTGTCCTGCTTCCCTGTTGTCCTGCTTCCCTGTTGTCCTGCTTCCCTGTTGTCCTGCTTCCCTGTTGTCCTGCTTCCCTGTTGTCCTGCTTCCCTGTTGTCCTGCTTCCCTGTTGTCCTGCTTCCCTGTTGTCCTGCTTCCCTGTTGTCCTGCTTCCCTGTTGTCCTGCTTCCCTGTTGTCCTGCTTCCCTGTTGTCCTGCTTCCCTGCTGTCCTGCTTCCCTGCTGTCCTGCGTCCCTGCTCTGTTGTGTGGCGCAGCGAGGCCTTGGTGCCCGCCCCGCGCAGCGCGACGCCGGCGCGTGTTACTGACGGCAGCTGAGTCTGCCCGGGGGATCCCAAAGTATTTATTTATCCCCTCACACTTGTTTTCCGGCATGTTGGCGTTGCTGGGGGGTTGTCACGTGACTATGCCGTAGAAAGAGTTGTAGAGCGTCACCGTCTTGCCTTGTTCTCATCCTGGGTGGAAAACCCAGTAACGTGGGGCTTTTTTCTCCTTTTTTGAGGTAGGAGGTGGCTTTCTGGACGGGGTGGGGGTTACTTTGTGTTTTGTGTAAACTGCACGCCCGGGGAGGGGGTGTGCGTGTGTGCACGCGGCGTTACATACGTGTGCGTGTAGATACACGTGTGCGTACGCGCCGCGTGTTTCACATGTGGCGGTTTCCGAGGTTCCTCTTCTAGACCGAACCGTTAAATACTGTGGTTGAGGCCGGGTTGTCATTTTTATAACTGTCTTGGTGTTTTACTGCTGTTATTTATTACTTTTGATATTCGGAATGAGCCGCATGCATTTATAGAGCAATAAGAGGGTGTATTTCATGTGCCTTGGTTTTAACGGAGTAAGAACTGAAAGCATGGATCAATAAAGCTGATTAAAAACGGTCCCTTCGCCGGCAGTTTGTTACGGCAGCTACAAAAATAACTTTGGCCTTGAAAAAGTTCATTCTCCACGGAAAAATGCTCAGGCGGGTGCTTCTCAGGAAACACGTCGTAATTTTGTCTATGCTTTCCCGTTTTAGCGTGGAATTTAGCGCTCGGCAGTTGAGAAGTGAAAATTGGGAGTTAACGCGGTGCTTGGCACTCCCGGGACGTCGGAGCTGGGCGTGCTCCCGACGGCACACGGGGTGAGGCACGCTGCGCTGCCATCAGGCCATGGGCCTGGGTGTTGGTGGGGGTGGCGGGCGGGAAAGGCCAGTCGGGAGCGTTCCTTTGCACACTGATGAATTTTATCCTCGCTAAAATCAATAGGAATGAACGGAAGAGGTTTCATAATCCATTTTGATCACTTTACACGTCAAGTTACTCCAGGGTTGCGACGTCTTGATGAATGTCCTGACAGCAAAAATGCGATCTGTTTTCATTGTCGGTGAATCAGGAAAGCTGTTACCTGTTTTAACGCAATCCTTATAATCTCCATATTATTTTATAGGTTTTAATTTACACTTGTAATAGGGAACGCTCCGCGATCGTGCTGCAGCCATGCTGAACGCGGGTGTTGCATACGTGCATCCGGAACCGCTCCCACCCACGTGTCCCCCCAGAAACACACAGGACCGATCACTCCGGAGCGTAATTACAAAGATTATGAATCCTATCTGACCCGTGGTGTGTAAGCGGTATGTCAGAAAAGGTTTGCTACGATCATCTGCATCCCAAATACTCTGCGGCGCTGGAACTGCCTTGGGTCACGGGCCCCAACGTGCCACTCGCCGCAGAACCGGAATGAAGCGGAGGCTTTTTGCGGATCGGTGTTTTTTGGGGCCGGGTTCCCTCGCTTTTGTACCATTTTCTCCACCGCACGTTGAAAAAACTCAGATTTATTGCGGCTTGTGTTCCCTCACGCCCGCAGCCCGCTGCAGAAATATGATGGGGAATATCATAGCAGCATTAATATTTAAGCGTTGATGCCTGAGCTGGGTGTTTCCCGTGTCAGATAGGGACTGATTGCATCTGTCGAGGAGAGAAAACCATCCTCGGGGGGGGAGGCTTTGCTGCTCAGTCACCCTTGTTCCCCCGCACTGAAGAGGGGCCGTCAGATTTGTGGGTGCCTTTGGCCGCGAGGTTTTAGCCCTCTCCCACCGGCCCCCCCGACTCTCACATGCCCGTCCCCTGC
>NW_010252840.1:6189-8093 GCF_000690775.1 Eurypyga helias
ATGCCGCCGGTGCAGGCGTGTGCTGGGACAACCACCTCTTCTCATTTTGCAGATCAAGGCAGAGATCCCGTTTTGCTCCCACAGCCTTCTGCAAGGGCTGTGGCGTGTGGGGGATCATCCGGTTGGATAGGAGCAGGGGGACTGGGTTCTGTGACGCTGGGCCAGTTCCACCCGTGTCTTGAAGGGAACTTGACCCCGGCAGGTGCCAGCATGGGGCACCGTGCTTTGGCCACCTCCAGTGACCCGCTGCGGCCCCCGACCGTTCCCGTCCGTGCGACGGGGGCTGTGTTCCAACTTCCCGCCTTTCAGCGGGGGAGGCCGGTGTTAGTCCGTGGGAGCCGCGATTCCTCGGTGCCGTGGGGCTGTGCCTTCTCCGCTGCAGCCTGTCACCACCTCCCCTCCGCGGGCTTTATTTAACCCAGCGCGGCAAACTTGGTTCTGCCTCGCCGAGGTACCGTCATCTGTGTGCCCAGCCGATGTAATGTAGTGAGGGTGACAGGGAAACGGACACCGACCGCGGGGAGCCGAGTCGGAGCCGCGTCGGCGCGACCCGATCCGAGGGCGCTCACAAAGCCAGCCTCTGCCCTCCCCAGCGCAAACACCCCGCGTCCCTGCCTTCACCTTTCTCTCCCCTGAATTGTCGCTCCGTTTATTTGACGGAAGCGCGCAGATTCGGTTGGTGGGTTTTTAGTTTTGCATATCTACAATTAACTGATTTGCAATTCATTTTTATGCAAGCTGAGTTTTTCCTGTCCAAGTCAAGAAGCTGTAAATCTTAGATCTATTGAGCTGACAGTGAAATATATTTCATTTTTCCCCATGAATCATTTGCCATCCTTATTGCAGAAAAATGGCAAAATTATGGTGTCCCGTGTTTTCATAAATTACTGCTTTCCTCGCCTTCCCCCCTGCCCCAATTTGTTCCGTAATTTGCTGGGGAGGAATGTGAGTGTGGGAACCCGGAGTAGCTGGGTAAACAGGGCTTGTTTGTCACCAAACTGTCTGAAAATCTGCCTCATCCCGCCCCAGTTGTTCGTACAATTAATGCATCTTTCGTGTGAATCAAAAAAAGGCTAATTGCCACTGAAGTTATTTTGCCTTAGTGCTGTTAGCGATTAGCCGGTTAAATTGTTGTAGTTTAGGAAGGAGGAAGCAGTGAGTAGCACTACTTGATTTATTATTTTTTTTTTTTTACTCTACACAGCAGCTCCTTAAGATTTCTGTTCTCTTGCGTCGGAAGCTTCTAAACTGCAGAAATCAAGGCATTCTTCTGTCCTCTAGCAATGTAAAGAATTCCCTCTCTAGCAAACAATAGCTTGCAAAACTAATTTTGAAAATCTTGGGAGCAGTGTGTTGAAATCTTAGAAAAACAGGCGTTTGTTACGCTTCAGGTTTAGGCGGGCAGCTGAGGCTGATGAGTGACTGAAGTAGCTTATTGCGTCGGGCCAAGCAGCGGTTTTATCTCCCGTCTAGCCTTAAAGTTCTTCACGATTTAAAAAAAAAAAACCCAAACCCAACAGGCAAAAATGTTCATCACGGTATGCTGTGAAATTGTTTTCAAAATTGGCCGTTTTTTTAAATGGAGCTCATCCAGCTATGGCAGTGCTTCAGGTTGCACTGAACCATTAAATAAAAACCCGAGACAAAATGCCTTTGAAAAGGGTTAATTAGTTTTAATATTGATTTATTCCGTATAGGGCAGTAATAGAGTAGAACATTTATTTCTGGTTTGGATCATTAAAACCGGTCTTCGGTTCCTGAACAATTGGTTTCTAATAAATAAATAAATAAGACCAATTAGAGTCATTTAGAGCGATCGGTGCGCTCTCGGATGACTTTTTGGTTTGGTTTAAAGGTGAAACGGTGGGGGGGGTGCAAGGCCTGAGGGCCGCCACGGCCGGGCC
>NW_010252841.1:0-11165 GCF_000690775.1 Eurypyga helias
TTTTTTTGGTAAGTAAACAGGATTGCCTCAGAGAGACAGCTGACTCCATCTTCGGTTTCCCATGCAACACCTGCAGCTCCACAGATTTGGCTAAGGTTTGGGTCAAAAAAAGGGTAACATTAATATAATAAAAAATAATGTAATGAATTTAACTGAGTGAATGGTTTCTAAACAGCCTATGGTCTTTTGGGCTGTGGACTGCTGGGATCCTGGACCTGAAACCTTGTCAGTCTTTTCCAGAAATGCCAGTGGGCGTTAGAATGGATATTGAGTATAACCTCACTGACAGCTTCATTGACCCTGTGTTCCCGGGATACCTAGAAGGGCTTCCTCCCACACGGAGACTTTCTAGTGCCCTCAGAGGAGGTGCTATAGGACTTCAGCTCTGGTTCTCTCCCTCTCCTCCATTTCCCACCTGGAGCATGAGACCAGAGCTGAAGACCACATTGCCTACTGTATAACTGAACATAAAGAGCATGCAGGATTCACATCGCAAAAAGAAGCCTCTCCTGATCACATCCTGAGTATTCCCTCAACTCTTTATTGACCTACTTTGTCCAATTCCTTAGATGCTTTCTTATTCCCAGCTTTGTTCATGGCGTCTTCCAGATCTCTGTCAGTTCCTCTCCATCAATCTCTTCCTTAGTTTTCATCCCTCAATACAGATACTTTCCTTGCTTAAAAGCTATCCCCTCCTTCCAAACCCTACACCTTCTCATAAATCTTAAAAAAACACCCAATGATAAAGAGCAGCTTGTTGGTTATTCTCACTGTGTTGGCAGGTAAATGAGCCTGGAGGAACAACTCGTGCCAACGGAGGCACAGCCTCTCCTCCACCGCTGGCAGCCGTCTCCAAGAGTACAGAGTGACAAAACAAGGACCTCTAAAAAGCCTAGGAAATGAGACACTCTGTGTAAACTCAGGTAAAAGGTTTCTTTACACTGACTGCTTTGTGTGGTCAGGAACACTGATGGGGTAGAGAAGCCGTGGAAGCTATTTTCTTACCTTTCGGCAGAGGCCACACCAATCGGCTGGGTTTAATATAGTCCTGCTTATTGCAAATATATGCAAAACTGCTGCAAGCAGGAGAAAATTGCTTACCACATGGACGGGTTTTACACAGAATAAGCCGTGTGGTTTGGATGCAGATTCAGGGTGCTGAATGAGGGGGGGTGAGGACGACAGTTTTGTGTTGTGCGTGTGTCCATACCCAGTACCTCTTCTCTACAAATCCCACACTATAGGCTGTATCATTTCAAACTGAAGAAAGTCAAGAAAGTATTGTCAGAAGCAACCAGTGTGTGCAGGAAATAACAGATTTTAAAACTATCTTTTTTTTTATTCTTTACTTCTAGTCTACTTTGGTTTCAGTTGTTTCAAAGGACTTTCTGAAAAGAAAAAGAAAAAAAGCCTGAGTAGCAATTTGAGCTTACGCTTTGTGTAGAAGTCTCAAGCTTGAGCTTGTGAAAGTATTTGGATTCAAGACACAAACTTCTCAGTTCACTAACACAGCACAGAGCCCACAAGTTCTCACATGGTTTGCTCCTGTAAACCAGGCAGTTAGATGAAGGATCCATCCTACTGAGCTATTTTTGTTACCCTGTTTTGGGGTTGTTTTTTATCTCCCAGTAGAAGAGCTTTTTTAAACTCATTGATACACTTTTGGGTATTAGCCATTGGAGAGCTGAGTGCACAGGTGCTCTGGAAGACGTGCAGTATTAGGTTACAGAATAGCTCTGATGTGCTCTTTTGACTTTTGGGTCTGATTGTTTAAAAAATAAAAAAGAAGAGAAAGCAGCAATTGACTGCATTTCATTAGATCTTTCTGTCCAGCAAACAGGCCAAAAGACTTTCTTAATCCTATATGTTTCATTTTGGGACCTTATGTATAATATCAAACAGATTAAATGAATTGCATCACTCCCTGATTCAGCATATGCAGACCCTTGCCGTTGAAGCTTCCCAGTCAATCCATCCTCTCCCCCCCAGTCATAAATAAAGTCAGGAGTGGAAGATTCCCTTCAAGGAAATTTATCTCTTTGACAGTCAAACAGGTGGCGAAGTTAATGCGAAGTCTCAGGAGAACTTGGTTGGTAAGAATGGCCCTGCAATAACTAACCGCAGTGATTTACAAGGGACTAAATTGCCAGATTAGGCCTTGATAATTTTTCAACTCTTGACTTCATTATTACCTTGTGGATCTGGATCTTACATCACCTTTTGGAATGCCTGGGATCAAATTAAAGTGGAAACACCTGGTTGAAAGTCAGTTCAAAATACTGATTTAAAAAGGAGGGGGCTATTCTCGTTTGCTGGATCTGCTTTTCATGCGTGGTAGACAGCTATAAAATTCTGTTTCTCTGTGTCTGAGCTTTGTTTTTAAATGCCAGCCTGCCTCGCGTGTGCGCTTGCTAATAACCCCTGCTCTTTGCAAGCGCACTCGCTGCTTAGATGTCTACAGATCTGACATGTGAAGCAGATTTAGTAGTTAAAAGAAGTGTCCAAGTGAGGTAAAATGCAAACTCAAAGACTTAAACCAGGATGAAAATCTGTGGTTTGATCTAACACAGCATGACTATCTAAGGAAGAAGGCAGAGGTACTTGTGCAGCAAGGATTTGCACAGAAACGAGATGATCCAGTAGTTAAGATGACATGCAGACCACTTTTTTAGTAATGTGTGAGATCCAAGTAACAATTTTTACCAGGAATCTGTAGCCTGAAGGATACAGTGGAACACTCAGAGGCACAGCGGGCGGTGATTTAATGACTGGAGATGCAGTACCACTACACAGGGTTGTTTGAGGAGGGTCTCCTGCAAGCCTTTGTGCTTTCCCACCCTTTGCATCTCAGTTGTCCTTCTCCATCTCTTCTGCTTGGTTGGGGAGATGAAGCCTGAGCTCACGGCTGGGTTACTGTGAGCCAGGGACTTCAGCACTGGCACAGGGCAGGAGAAGCCATATGACAGAACAGCAGTAGGACCCTTTCATGGGACGTCAGTTGGAAAGTCAAGAAGATGTCTAGTCCAGACTGCTGCCAGACATCTAATGAGAAGACAGCTATTTATAAAGTAAAAGAGAAATCCTTCAGGTTTGTTCTGCTGTTGCTGGCATACAATTCTCTGGCTGTTTCAGCAGAGAATTCCTCCATCTCCCAGTGAGTCCCACCAACTTTAGCAGGGGCCTGTCTGGATGGCTTGAAGTGACAGATATGTCCTAACAACCTTGATCCTTGACAAGTCAGCAGTTCAACCACAGTTGCCAAGTGGAATGGCTCAACTTGATCTGGAGTCATTCCTTAGCAGTACCTGGCTGACAGCACTGGTGGGCAGGACATGCCATTCAGACACCAGGGCACTGGGGAGGCTGGGAAGGGCTCATGTCCATGTTTCAGCAATGCTTTGTCCTTTTTAAAGGGGTGAAGTTCCCACATATGTGGTGGCTTTCTGTCTGAAAATGCTGTGTGTGCAACTGGCTCCTACATGGGGAGACGTCAAAGCTGCTTGAGAGACAACGACTGCCCATGGGGGCACTGGAGCTACCTGCAGACACTGCTTGGCCTGAGGGGTCAGCCCCTCAGGTCAGGACCCTCAGGGGTCCTCCAGTCCCAGCTACACTCCTGTTCACACCCTATATTCTCACACTCTCTTTTTCTGCTGGGTGAAATGAGTGTTCTGATGTGTGTGCTCTGCCTATGGCTTTTTGTTTTATTTTTCTGTGGCAAGAGATGTTTTCATAGGGCTGTAGGTGGACAATGCAGCACAACAGCTCACAGGGCAACTTCTCCAGCCCCAGAGCAACACCTGAAGTTTGGGCTAGAAGAATCACTGCCATGCACGTACCAAGCTGCAAGTGGTAACTACCTCCCCCATTTCATCATGAGCACTTGAAACTTCCCGGTATATGATGGGAGAGAAGTAAAAGCACAAAGATGATGGTAAATAACTTCCCTTTTCCCTTTGTGAGAATGACACGACAGATGGGGAGCTCTCTCATTGCCCATGTGGTTCGGTTCCTACCCTTTCCCCTCCCCCACACGGGGTCAGACCCACCACCCCCAGCAGGAAGAGGAGGCAGGGATGCAGCACCTCGGCAGGTGAGAAACCTCAGACTCCTGACCATGACACTGGAATTGTCTTCAAGGAGTGGGACTTGAGGAAAAACTCCAGACAGTGACAGAGCAGGAAGTTACAGCAGCTGTAGGAGCTGCGGTTAATGAATTTCCCAGTGGGGCTTTAGCTTGTGCTCTGCCTTGCTCCCTCTGGCCCAGACTGCCGTATTAGTTTCTCCGCTTCCCAGCCATCCCTGTCCCACAAGCTGTTTCGCGTAAGAATTTTCAAGGCAGCAGATTGTGTTATGAGTCCCCAGTGAGGAACAATTTTAGGTCGGATTCCAAATGTTTAGTAACAAAGGCTCGGCTTCCCAAGGTGGATCCCAGGAACACTGACAGTATCTCCATGCCTGATCATTCAAGCTTCAGGAGGAAGGCAAAAATGAAAACATGCATTCACTGAGAAAACAAGAAACTTGGGTCCCATAAGCACAAGGGCAGTGGAATTTCATGTGCAATTTTGCCCCTTCAGTGGAAAGGGGCTGCCCTGACTGACCTGTGTGTTCTCATTAGATGGTCTAGGTCTTCAGAGGAAAACCTTCACAGGAGGCTGCAAGTATCTGTAATACCAAAAAGCCAGGGGAAGTTAAAAGCTGCTTATTGGAGACTCTGGGAAAACTTACCTTCAAGTCTATTGTACTTGCTAATTTCAGCTAAAACCTTCCATCTTTTCCAGGAATAGAGAACTTGGGCACAACTTTTTTTCCAGTCCCAGCCCCAACCTGAGTTGGACAGTGGCTTGGTCAAACTTACTACTATTCTCTTTCAGTAAAGGAGAAATGAGTTATTGCCTTGAGAAAACACCATCTCACCAACAGCTGCGGCTCAGAAGTGCTCTGACTATAAATAAGGTTTCCATATTAAAATCTAGTTCAAATTATTTTAAAAACTTACTCCCAAAGCTTATGACCTCTTCACAGACCTGGCATTACTGTGGAGAGCATAGTTTGTTCCCCCATCTAGTAAGGATAGAATCACAGAATCACAGAATCACAGAATGGTTTGGGTTGGAAGGGACCTTAAAGACCATCTAGTTCCAACCCCCCTGCCATGGGCAGGGACACCTTCCACTAGACCAGGTTGCTCCAAGCCTCATCCAGCCTGGCCTTGAACACTTCCAGGGATGGGGCATCCACAGTTTCTCTGGGCAACCTGTTCCAGTGCTTCACCACCGTCTCTGGGAAGAATTTCTTCGTGATATCTAATCTAAACCTCCCCACTTTCAATTTAAACCTGTTACCCCTGGTCCTGTCACTACAGGCCCTTGTAAAAAGTCCCCCCCAGCTTCCTTGTAGCCCCTTCAGGTACTGGAAGGTGCTATAAGGTCTCCCTGGAGCCTTCTCTTCTCCAGGCTGAACAAGCCCAGTTCTCACAGCCTTTCATCATAGCAGAGGTGCTCCAGCACTCCCTGATCGCCTTCATGCACCTCCTCTATACTTGCTCCTCTGTATACTTACACACCTTCTGATTGCTCCATTTGTTCTAGTTTGCTACACTAAATAAAGAAAGAAGTGAACAAATGCTAGACCAGACTGAACTACCACTTGAGCAACCTGCATTTTCAGAACTACCCTAGTATTCCTTAGAAATTCCCAGTTTAGCCCTGGGACTAACAAGAGCCTTATTTGCACGTGCTAACAGACGACGTGTTGCATGAGCCCCACATTATTTTCAAGTGTCAAAATCGTTAGTTAAACAACATGAGAACCGCTCAGTTCTGTAAGTTCAGAATTAAATCATAGAGAGCAATTTTAAAAAGTTTTTTACTTTGAGTCACTGCAAGCAGAGAAATGCTGGTGTTTCTTATCAGGTTGTTTGGATTGTGGATACAAGCAGGAGATGAGAAAATCCATGTATCAATGTTTTTGCTGGACTGCTCTGGTTTATGATCCCTCCACTGGAAGCCTTCGTCTCATCTGCCTCACTCTTATTTCCCAGCACTGTGAGCACTTGCTGGACAAGAAGCTGGCACTACTCAGCATTTCAAGCATTGCAGTTCACAGGAAAGCCCTGGGAAAGCAGAGGCTGTGAGGAAACACTGGTCCCCTGGAGCCCTGTCGGCCCGAGGGCTCCCACTGCTGCTACCAGAAGTGAGGTTGAACTAGCAGGAGTAACAAGATGAGAACCGGTGATGAAACCTCTGTGCAGACACCCATAAAATGATGAGCACTGCCACTAGCTTGATTTTGGGATACTTAATTCCACCTTCTCCTCCGATCCTGCTGTTGACATGAAACTTCTCACCTTATGTGACAGAGGTTTAACTAGCCAGGAGCTCCTTTCTACAGCAGCTGAAAAGGTCAATATTCATGGCGCTCAGGAATATTCCTGGCAGAAAATCCTAAGATCCTAACCACCCTGACACGTTTCTGCCTGCCCATTAACTTTCAACATACTTAAAGACCTAACTTCTATCGGGTAAGGTTTGCTCTCAACAGTGGATGAAAATGTTCTCTTCTGTTAAGAAAATAGGACAAGTTTAAGCTAACTTTGCTTATCCATAAGTTAAGTGGACGAGTCCCAAGGAAAGTTTGTAATTTTCTTCCAGGGGCTCGTTTAGACGTGAGAGGTGATGTAGAGGAGAGTACGACCGGCATTCAAAGCTCACCGGCTAGTCCTGGGTGAGTCCCAGAGCACAGAGCTTACTCCAGAGCATTGCTCTTGTTTAAGCTAGGCTGGAACAGTTTATGCTGATTGCAGGACACGAGGGTACACACACATCACACACACAGACACACACTTAAGCCTAGTTATTCCAAAACAACTTGTGAGTGAGGACGTGTGTAGACGAGGACCAGTAGCTGAGCTCGGGACTAAGGCTGCCTGCAGCTGCGATGAGCAGAGAAGGCTGGATGTCAGCAGACGAGCAGCATGCTGTGCATCCACACGCTCCGCAACAGAAGCTGCTAGCGCCGGGTATTGAGGGGAGATCCCCAGAGCCATCTTAGCACCCCATTCTTCCTCTCCCACTAAAAACCTGTCCCTGGATACAGCTACTGGCTTTCCTAGAGGCTCAGCTCTAGCTATTCCCTATGTCTCACTAAAACAGCAGCTTCTATCAGTAATTGGATTAGGAATCATAAAATCATAGGATGGTTTGGGTTGGAAGGGACCTTAAAAATCATCTAGTTCCACCCCCCCTGCCATGGGCAGGGACACCTTCCACTAGACCAGGTTGCTCAAAGCCTCATCTAGCCTGGCCTTGAACACTTCCAGGGATGGGGCATCCACAGCTTCTCTGGGCAACCTGTTCCAGTGCCTCACCACCTTCTCCGGGAAGAATTTCTTCCTGATATCTAATCTAAACCTCCCCACTTTCAATTTAATCCCGTTACCCCTTGTCCTGTCACTACAGGCCCTTGTAAAAAGTCCCCCCCCAGCTTCCTTGTAGCCCCTTCAGGTACGGGAAGGTGCTATAAGGTCTCCCCGGAGCCTTCTCTTCTCCAGGCTGAACAAGCCCAACTCTCGCAGCCTGTCCCCATAGCAGAGGTGCTCCAGCCCTCTGAGCATCTTCGTGGCCTCCTCTGGACTCACTCCAACTGGTCAATATCCTTCTGATGTTGTGGGTTCCACAGCTGGATGCAGCACTCCAGGTGGGGTCTCACCAGAGCAGAGTAGAGGGGAAGAATCCCCTCCCTCGACCTGCTGGCCACACTTCTGATACAGCCCCGGATACGGTTGGCTTTCTGGGCTGCCAGAAAGAAAGACTTCAGTTATCCCAGTGCCATAGACACTGGCCCAGGCACATTTTTTGTCAAAATGTTTTCAGTCAGAACAGGTTAATATTTTGAAGGCAGCTTGGTCAGCCTGTACGGACAGGGATGCATTTAAAGGCTTCATTTTTCCAAAATACATTGAGGCTCCGAGGCTAAGTGCTACAATTGCCCTGTTTAGGAAAAGGGAAACAAACATCCTGCCAATTTAACTTACGCAGAAACACACACACACAGAAACACTTGATTCTGAGTTCTGCATGTTCATCATTTTGCTCAAAAGTTTTTTTTTTTTGTGGAAGAAATGAATTGTTTGTGTACTGTCAGCATTAAGCAGACAGATAAGTATGTAAGCTGGAATGTTACTTCTAAAGCTATTTTAAATATTTGGGTTGTCCACTTAAACCATGTTTAAATAAAGTTAGTATGAATTTCTTCATTTCTTTGATAGCCATAAACTATCATAACTTCACGATAAAGCCATACTTCTGTCATTACATGCATCCGCAATTAACGGCCAGGCTGAAACATGACAGGCTAATTATGATACCAGGTTTTTGGGTTTTATGTTACTACCTAAACCATACCCTTTGTTGGGGACCATCCCTAGGCTTCGCAGCTTTTCTTGCAAGGGAAGGGAGCAGCTGTGTGACTAAACACCTGGAATTTAGGGTTAGGAGCTGCATGACAAAGTCAGCCTTAAATCAGGTGCCCTCATCAAACAGTTCTGCCTAAGCCCCTGTTTCAGGGGCTGTTAGAGGACCTTATCTCAGTGACAGACAGTTTTATTTCCTGTTTATAGAGTATGAACTTGGCAGCAATGGAAAACTGAGCAGAGCCCCAAAGTTTCTGTACCTGGAAAACTTGGGTTTAAAGCATTAGTAGACAGAAACAGACTCTCAGGCTAAATACTTAGCAGGTTACCATTTGTGTCCTGATCATCTCTTTTTGTTGAACAGATGCTTAGGATTTGTCTATTCAGAGGCACAGAGAAAAATTAGGAATCAAATTCAGAGATTAAGTTAATGCTTTTAGACGTGTTAAACTCTTGTGCAGATGCATACTTTTAGAACCATAGTAGTCTGTAACTTTATCCTTTGATTTGTGTGCGTTCACTACTCAGCTTTGATTCCTCGGAATATTCCAAGTTGCTCCTGAGGACAAGACTCATTCGATTTTGTCTACACACAGAAGTTGTGACAGACGATGGTGGTGTTTGAATGTGAAGAATAATGATTGCTCCTGAATTATTTATTCATTATGAAGTAAAAGGGCATGGTTCCTGATTAGCTTACCTCAATTAGAAGCCTCCTGCACGTCAGTATGATGTAAGTTAACGTACGCACTTAGCATGTGTTAACAACTCTACATACACCACCCGAACAGGCCTAGCGGGGTGTGGGGGAAAGAACAGTTTATACGGTATTGGGCAACTAATTAATACATAAAATGACCAACGAGCGCATGGTACAAGAAACTACTACTGCTAAAAGCAAAGAAAGCCAAACTTCTCTTACCTCACTCCAATTACTTAATGGGTACACCTAGTTCAGAAACCTGGTGACCCCAGATTCCTTTTGAAGACTAGGGAATAGAAGAGAAGGAAGACACAGCTTAAGAGCAGCCCAGATTTTACAGGGATAAGTTTGCTCCCCCAGACACCTTTGTCATACAGATAGTGGGAAAGTCTAGGCTTACAGGCTCCTATTTAGCTATATAAACTTAATGAGATAAATCCAGGGATTAATCTACTGCACACTGGGACTATCCATAGAGGAGGTGGGTATAGGAGATGTGAGTTCAGATTACATTTCCTTCCTACACGAAGAAGCAGCTCATAAGAAACTCTAATTCACGTTCATAGCATGTATACTAACCAGAAACCAGGCCCCCTTTTTTCTAGAAGAATCGCTGATGTGGGAAGAGACTTCCGAAGAGCATCTGGTCCAACCCACCCACTCAAGCAGGGCCACCAGAGCTGGTTGCCCAGGACCATGTCTGGGTCACTTTTGAAGATCTCTGAGGACAGAGACTCCACAACCTCCCTGGGCAACCTGTCCTGCTCGGTCATCCTCACAGTGAAAAAGTGTTTCCTGATGTTCAGAGGGAACCTCCTGTGTTTCAGTGTGTGCCCATCACCTCTGACCCTGTCACTGGGCACCACTGGGAAGAGCTGGGTCCTAGAGAACAATTTGCGTAGACCTTTAGGTGGGAACTACAAAGACAAATTCTCAAAGCGTAAGGCCAGGAGTAAGCTACGACAAGGTAAGCCTGGCTGTGAAGACACTTCTGACATACCAGTTAGACTGCAGCACCTGTCTAGGCACATGTACTTACTGTGGGGCAAAAGTGAGGAAGTTTATTCCTCAGGGAGGGAAAAGTTCTCTCACACCTTCTGAGCTTTGGTTTAAACAGAACACATACAAACCCTCAACATACCATTCTAATGACCAAGGATAGATAACGATGTCTGAACTAGTCACCCAGTCATCTTCTGTAGCAAGAAAGCAGCCAGCTCCTGTGTTGTGAAAGTATCTAATCATCAGACAGGCACACAAGTAAAACACGCCAAAAAAACCCCAAGTCCCTAAATTAGGTAACTCTAATTAGGTAACTTCTCTCTGCTGACTGTTAACTCTAGAGCACCACTGTAGATGTGCCAAGATAAGGGTGTGATTTGTCCCGCTTACTGGGAAGTACTGGAAGTGCTATAGAATGATCTTCAAACACCTCTTACACAACTATAACCTTTGCACCACTAAGATGGGAGCCTTCCGAGAAAAATTCCATCAGCTGTCTATCCCATCTGGTTGCTACAGCAGGACAAAGACAGGGAGATACCAATATCATCTCGGCTCACCTGGGTGTAGCAGTAAACGTTAATGGCATCATCGAACAGAAGGAAGGAAAGCATTCCTACACCAAGTTACCGGTTTAAAGTATTAATTTAAAACTTTTACCTGAGCTATTTAAACGGCACTGGCTTCGTGCTGAAATAATGGAGTCTGTCAGCTAACTGGTGTGCAGCCACAATCCTGAAGAGACCCAGTCATTCTCATAGTTTCGGATCATAGTGTTAAAGGAAACTCTCAGCATCACATGGTATTTGCAGCAGTTTAGGGTAATCAGCAGCAACAGGGGAAACCCCAGTTCCCATCCCGTCCTCAGTCACAGGTCTTATCTTCCTGCTTCATAGGAGTCACCCGTGCAACTGGGAAGCCATCGGGTCAACTAAAAACCCTCTTGGACAGGTGACCAGCATCTTTATGTGCTGTTTTTTTAAGGCGTGACTAGAGGTGACAGATTGCCAAGTACAAGTTCCTGCACCTCGGTCGGGGCAATCC
>NW_010252842.1:0-2649 GCF_000690775.1 Eurypyga helias
CCGTGCTGCAGGGACCCGCCGCCGACCTCGCCATGGGCAAAGGCGACCCCAACAAGCCGCGGGGCAAGATGTCCTCGTACGCCTACTTCGTGCAGACCTGCCGCGAGGAGCACAAGAAGAAGCACCCGGACTCGTCCGTCAACTTCGCCGAGTTCTCGCGGAAGTGCTCGGAGCGGTGGAAGGTGAGTGGGGCCGGGCCCACCCTCGCCCCTGCCGCGGCCTGCCGAGGGACCGTCCCCGGGGGCCGCTGCCGCTTTGATAAAGCACCTGGTGACCCACTAAGGGCCGATCTGGACTCCTCTCCTTTCCCGTGTGTCCTCAGACAATGTCCAGCAAGGAAAAAGGGAAGTTTGAAGAAATGGCCAAAGGAGACAAAGCTCGTTACGACAGGGAGATGAAAAACTATGTTCCTCCCAAAGGCGAAAAGAAGGGAAAGAAGAAAGACCCCAATGCTCCTAAGAGACCACCGTGAGTGTTTCTCTGAGCAAAACATTTAAAAATCAAGTACTGGTTATCGCAGTCTGACGCTTAACCTCAATCGCTGTCTCTCGTTCTAGATCTGCGTTCTTCCTTTTCTGTTCTGAACATCGCCCCAAAATCAAAAATGACCATCCCGGCTTGTCGATCGGAGACACGGCAAAGAAACTGGGAGAAATGTGGTCCGAACAGTCGGCCAAAGATAAACAGCCGTACGAACAGAAGGCTGCGAAGCTAAAGGAGAAATATGAAAAGGTACAGTGAGAGTGGTAAAATCACTAGGTACGGTTGTAGAGCCTCGGGGTAAACGTGCGCCCGCTGCTCCGCACCTCAGCCACCTATGGGTTCCCTAAGTCCAGGTGTTCACCTCAGACTGTCAGCACCAGGAGGGTAGAACCGGGTGATGAGGTGTGGCACGGGAGGTATCCGGAACCCTCGCAGTGAACCCGGACGTGGTTTTTACACGTCCGGAGATTTTCACCACTAAGATTCTTTACTTCCGAAATCCAGGTCCACCCGCATGTTAAAATACACTGCCATACCCCAAAACACTGCTCAAAAATTTCTTAAAGCTGTCCGGATCGTGCTTTTCCTTGCCAGAAGGTGCAAGCGTGATGGTCTCGAGGTGGAAACCCGGCTTTTCCGCACGCGCCATGCTTGATCTGCATGGTACTCAATCACCAGAGCAGTACAAATGCGTCGTCAGAGTTACGTCGCCAGCAACTGAAGGGCGTTTTTCTTGCAGGATATTGCAGCGTATCGTGCCAAGAGCAAGAGCGATGCCGGGAAAAAGGGCCCAGGTAGGCCTGCAGGATCTAAGAAGAAAGCAGAACCAGAAGAGGAGGAGGAAGAGGAGGAGGAGGAAGATGAAGAGGAGGAAGAAGATGAGGATGAGGAATAAATGAATGTCCTGCTGTAAAGATTTATGCTCAAAATCCAATATTTTGCTAAGAATGTGAACTCGAGTGCAGCTCGTTGTTAGCTTCAGTATAAAAATCTGTACAGAACTGTGTATAGGTGATGTGGTTTTGTGTAGGGAGACCTCTATTTTTAATGTAAGTGGTAGCCGAGGGCTGCTACAGTTGGGTTAAAAAAAAAAAAGAAAAAAAAGGAAAAGTTGTGGAATGTTTCTGCATATTTAATGGTTTTGTTGAAATTCAGTGACTGATAGCCAGGTGTTTCTCTAGAGTGAAGCGAAACAAAGGAGGTAGCTTAATAGCTGATCTTATATTTTGTAGTATATTGCATTGTATTACTTTTTTAACAGTTTTGTAATAAAATGTTGTACATGATTATTGGAGTCTTGATCGTTCCCGAGAGGCTGAGTGCTCCTAGCGTGCCGAAGCCTGACCCAGGATAAGGCTCTGCCTTGTTCTTGGGCTATTGCTCTTGCTGCAGAACGGGCAGGTCTTGAAATGCTGACTCTTGGAGTTTATGCTGAGGTTGAAGCAACTTCTTTGCTCTTCAACCATAATTCTCTCCCCCGCTTACACCACCCTTAGCGGTAATTGATGTTTTCCTTATGCAAGCATTTCCTTGTATCGCCTTCTGAGAGAAAAAAGTACCCAAGCTGCTGGTACTCTTGAATGGGCTTCCCCACCTACCCTCCCACCCCCTCAGACCGCTGAAGCAGAGAGCTTAAAGCGGGGTGTGAGCCCATCGTCGGGGAATCTCAGCAACTTGCTCCCCCGGAGCTCAAAGCACCGGCTGTCTCTGCCATCAGGATAGGAAAGTTGCCTGTGAGACAGATGCGGTTAGAGGTCTTGCTTCCCAGATGTTCCCTCCTCCTTCCCTCTCTCCCTGGCCCCAGTATCAGTGGGTTGTCGTAAAATACACGGCTTGCAGCACAGCATGAAAAATGCTGGAACGTTATCTCCGCGCGTGCCGAGAGGTTCCCGCAGAAAGAGAAGGCATTCCTCAAGCGGATGCTCTCTGTATCCCTGCTTCTTCACGGCGTTAACCAGAGCACCGGAGACGCTACTTCTTGGTCTCTGGTTTTTACGCAGAGCAGTACGACTGTTTAAAAGCCTTAAATCTGACAATCCCACAGCTAAACTCAGAGATTCGCTTTAATTTGTTAAATACTAGCCTTGCACAGCCCAGCGCTGAAAAACGCTGAATGCCTGGGATCGTTGCGTACTTGTATAGGTGTCGTGGTTTGACTCCGGCTAG
>NW_010252843.1:0-11608 GCF_000690775.1 Eurypyga helias
CAGCCGTACGTGCGGGAACGCTCGGGGTCCCGCGTGCCCGGCGGTACCGCGGCGGCGTGCGTGCTCCCGCGCTTCCCTCCCGGATAGCGGGAGATGGTGCGACACCTCCTGCGGCCCCGGGGGAGCCCTCCTGCAGCACCCAGAAGACGGCTGCGGTTGTTTTGGGTGAGGGCTCAAACTCCCGCGCCCTGCGGCACCACGGGAGCTCAGACAGCCCCATGGCTCCTGGCACGGCCTTGCCTGGCTCGCCGGGGACACGTCTTCACCCGCTGTAAAGCCCGGCGAGTGGCACTGTCTGCCGCGGGCGCAGCGGGTCCCGGTGTCGGGAGCTGAGGGTGCGCTTGCGCCGGAGCGTTTTGGTAGAGCTGTCTGAGGAGCTGTGCCGGAGAGTAGGCTTTGACACCAACCCACGGAGAGTAAAAACACCGTGAGTAGTCACCGAGGTGTGGGAGAGGTGCCACAGGAAGATGCTCTGCTGGTAAACGAGATGGGTAATAGGTTGCTCGTTTCTGCTTCTCCCTTGGGTGTGGATGGTGGCAAATGTCACCCTGTTTGTCTTCCTTAGCGCCCAGACTGCAGAATAGTACAATTAAATCATCGCAAAGAGCAGAATTCGGGGATGACGTACGGGTAAACGCAGTAGACTGAGGAAGAAGTCGGCACAGCTTTCGCAGAGCAGGTTGTGCCCCAGAAACCAGTGAGCAGCCCTCGCTGAGAGCTCCCGGGTGGGGATGATGTGCTCTCCACAGCCTGCTTCCGTTCCCCAAAAAAGATCTGACAAAGGCTCATAAAGCCATTAAGCTGTCACGGGATGAGGAGGAGGATCCTTGCGTGGATTAATAATTGATTAAAAGGCAGGAAACAGAATAGGAGTAATGACCGTCCGGTATTAGTAACGAGGTTACTGGTGGAGTTTCAGTGGAACTGGTGAAACTGCGTTGTTCCGTTAACGTGGGGAATGGAAAAGGATGCGAATGCTGATGTGACAAAATATGCTGTTGGTACAAAGGGAAGTAGGAATAGTGCAAATAAAAGCTGTCTGCGAGGCACTGGAGAGGTATCTCACAATGCTGAGTGACAGGACAAGAAAATGGGAGAGGGAATTCAGTGTCGGTGAGTGCAAAATAATATACATGGTGAAAAGCAGCCGTAAGGATATGTATACGATGATGGGCTCTAATTGCCTTCCATCAGTCAAGGGACGTATCCCGGAGTGGTCGTGGGTCGTTCAGCTCGGTGCCGAGGTGCAGGCAGAAAGACAAATCGGCCGTCAGACGCCAGGGAAGGAGTGGAGAACGGCCCAGAACGCGTCGCTGTGCCCTCCGTGCGTCGGGGCGCGCCCACACCTTAATTGTTAGGTTTTATCTCAGGAAGGATCATAGAGAAGTGAGAAGGTAGAGAAAGGGATGAGTGCAGAAAGGGGTCGGGTGTGAAATGAGGAGCAGATGCTGAAGAGAGGGTCTCGCCTAGGTTGGGAAGGACGGGACCGGCTGCGTGCTCCCACGTAGCGCACGCGGCAGAGCGAGCGGCGGGGGGTTACCACGGTCGCTCTCAAGGCGAGAGCTGCGCGCGTGTCCCAGAAGCGGTGCGCGGGCAAAGCCTTTCGGAAGCCAAAGGGGATTCTTTTTCTCGCATGGTGCAATAAATTCTGGAGCTCAGCACTGTGGAAGTCAGAAAGTCGAAGTGTTCTGAACCCAGGCAAGGCCCAGGAAGGGAGCAGAGACAACGGCAGCGAGTGGGACTGGGACTGGGGCTTTTGTGAGAACCGCGGGGGCTCTTGAGCGGGTAAAGGGATCAGTCGGACACAGCACTGTGTCCTGCTGCAGTCCCGCGCCGCAGACACGTAGATTTGGCGTTTTTTGTTTATACCGGTCTTTTTAGTGTAGGTTTGGCACACACATCAAATACTGAGGTAAGTCTCTGTAATCCCCATTCTGTCCCATTAACTAGTTTGCAGATGGAGGTGGGGTTTGTTGGGGGTTTCGATTAAAGCCTCGGCTCTTTTTCAGTGGTAGTGTTTGTTTATTGTGCAGAGTCAACCCCTGACCGGGGTATTCTTCATTGCTATTGAAAGTTAATGGGGGAAAAATTGCATTCCAAACATTTGAACCTGGAGTAGCCATGGCTGAACTTCGTTGATCTCTGGTGATCGGTTCAATTTAGTTACGATTTTTAGCCATTAGGCTGGGGCTGAATGATGGTGATTTGGTTGAGGCCAAATGTCTGTAGAAAATTGGCTGTTTGATAAGAGCCCTGTTATCAGAGGGGGATACTTTCTCATTTACATTTAGATGAGTATTGATTATTTATTTACTCAGAGAAGTGAGATTCGTTCCCAATCTTATCTCTCTCGTCTCTGCTTGTCAGCAGAAAGAGAGATAGAGCTCCTGACATCAGCCCAAGATAACAGCACTTTGTAGTGAAGATAAAAGTTGGAATGGGCCTTTTTCTAGTCTTGACTGAAAGGATAAGTTTTAAAAATTAGAACTGATGGGTCGTGCTTTCAGAACCCCATTCTGAAGGCTTTGCTGCTTAAATGGCAACAGAATTGGTTTGTTATGTGGATGGCCATTCGCCTCTTGGAAGAGAGCTGCTTAATTTGATTATGCGGTGGGATTCTTCCTGGGTCGGAAAGCCTTGGATCTGGTACTGCGTGTTGTTTCCCTTTTGGTTTTAATTCCAGAGAACCTTCCTCTGTTTAGAGGGGTATCTTGAAATAACGCGGGACGGCTAGCAGGGGTCTGGGGGACGGTTAGAGGGGGTTTAGCGGGGAGGACGTGCCTTGCAGAGGATCGCCTCCGGGCGTGCAGGGAAGCAGAGCTGGTGCTGGAAGAGGAAAACTGCTCCTGCTGGTATTTGCAGTGTGTGCTTCCGGCTCTCGCTCCAGCCTGCGGGACACTTTACCAGGAACGGAGAACACCCGGTGCCTCCAGCTGCCAGTTCTGCTGGGGAAGAGACCCAGCTCGTACGCCCTCCACAGGGCCTGGGGGTGCCCAAACAAATCTCTGCTAGTTTTTGAGCAAGAAGAGGTTGCTTGAAGGTACAAGCACTTCCCTTTCACCGTTTTGTGGCCCGTTTCAGCCTGCTGCCGTGGCTCCCTCCGTCCTACAGACACACGAGCCCTTGTTCCCCAGCCCCGCTTGCTCTACCCCAGCAACAGCTTCTCTCTTTCCAAATATTTGTGACAAAACTGCGGAACTACAATGGGGGTTCATATTCATTAGCTTTGTCTCCTGAGCGTTTTGCCCTGGTAACTTCCATTTCAACGTCCTCGCTCCCAGCTTGGCGGTGGAACACGGTACACGGGATTTACTCACCCCCTTGCTCCAGGGAGCAGCCCCAGCCCGGTGCTGCGGGATGTGCCCGAGCTGCGGTCGCTGCCGTCGGCACCGCACCGTGCCAGCGGTCTAAAGGTTCATTTTACAGCTGTGTGGAGCCTTTGCACCAGATCACAGAAATCCATAAAATCCAGCTTTGGTATTACCGCTGTAGATTTCGTGGGAATTCCCAGAGCAGTGTTCTGTTAGGAGACCACTAAATTCCCTGGTATTTTGACCACAATGACGTCATTTGGACATGCGAGAGAAGTCCGTGAGTAAAACTCCTTCACGGAATCCGCCCAACGTTTTTCATCTGTCATGAAGTGGAGGTCAAGTAAACGTGTACAGATATTTAAAACATATTATTTCAGAGTAGGTACTGTCTAAAAATCCATTTACGGTTTTTTAATGAATTTCTTAGTATGTCCTGCTTTAAAGGAGTTATTCCTGTGGAGGTTGCCCTGGGTTCTGGTCTGTAGCTCTGCCTCGTTGCTTTATCAGCAGACAGTTAATATGATCCTACACAAACTGGATAAAACAATTCACCTGATGGCGGAATTCTCAATTGCTCCAGGTAAAAGCAGTCCTGTGACATCGGTGTGGCAGGGTTGAAGGATAAGAAGATTGTCTAAATAGAAACGATTTAGTGGGACAGATGAAAGTATAATAATTAAGGTGTGTTTCATGGGTTGGATCTGCTTGGCTCATCACACACGTGTTGAGGGTGCGTCTACCCGGGAGGTGCCGGTGGAGGGACCAGGCGAGGCTGTGGCTGGGAGCGGAGCAGGGGCTGTGTCTGCCCAACCGTTGGGCTAATTTCACTTCTTTGCTCTGATTTTAAATGTTTCTGGGGTGGGAGCGGGCGAGAAGCTGTCACGAAGAGCCAGGGAGCTGGGACACAGCAGTGGACACGGGCATCGACAGATCCTGGCCACAGTGATGGTGGCAAGAGGAACGCTGGGAGTTAGGGATTTGGTGGCACATGCCAAGGCCAGAGACATTCCGATGGGTGCCAGCGGTCCTGTTGGCTTTGTCATTGCTGGTATCGTTCGGCACATGGATGCAGTTTGGAAGGTCCCTCTTGCAAACGGGCAAAGGGAGCAGGTTTTGCTGTCACGGCTTCTGGGTTTAAGTTTACACCAGTTTGTAAATCCAGACTGATTTACCACTTCGGTGTTTGTTTCAACTCGGTGTATTTTGCTTCTGCCTAACAAGCCAGGTCTCTGTTTATTTAATTTATTTTAAATCTGTAATCACATTTCCAGTAGCTGAGAGAGGAGAAGCGATGGTGTACTCTCTCTCTGTTGCGGGAGTCTCCGGGAATAAGGGGGCTCTGTTTGATGGAGAAATAATGTTCCACTTGGGGAGCAGACCGTGCTTGGGCCGTGCAGCAAGTGCTCCACGTGGCTTCTGGGGAGGCGAAATGAGGAGCCGTAATTGAAATTCTGCTGTAGTAAATTTGAAATTAATTGGCTAACAAATTCCATTTCTTAGGCATGCCATCTGAGCCTAAAATACTTAATTTTTTTATATGTTTTAAATATTTCATCATATACCACCATAATTCAAAGTCAGGAAACATTCGGAAGTATTTTAAGTGCTGATAAAGAGGGAATAGATTTCATTGTTGCAGTTCCAGTTCCCTTGTTACATTAAGACCTGGTTTAAGGTGCTTTGCATCACCGACATCTTGTCAGGTATCTGTTTAGTGTCACTTCACGGGGTTATACAAAAATTACACAGCGGGGGACCTTGTGTGCCCTTCAGCCCTCAGGTGTGAGCAGGAGGGGAGCTTCAGGTCTGGAGCTGACTGGCAGGGATTTCACCTGGAATTATGTTTGTGTGTTCTTTTGCTATTCCCGTTACTGGGTATAGTTTAAGGATCCGTTCAACTAAAAGATTTAAAAAAAAAAAAAAAAAAGTGGCCGAATTTTTGTAGAACAATTTTTTAATATATTTTGTGTAGTTGGAAAACATTTTTTTAAGTAGCAACATCCTTCTTTCAGCCGTTTGGTTTGAGAAGGAGTTGGCACCTGAATCTGGAAGGTCTACAGTTAAATGCCACGCGTATAAAACCGAATCATTTGAAGCAGCAGCATCTGTACTTAGTTTGACGCGTGTTAACAGCGCACAGATCTCTGGAAAAGGGTAGAATCCATCTCTGACCCTTCCTGCTCCTTGCAGCCGTGGAGCTGCTGGGCGATGCCAACCTGCCCCCAGCACCTTGTCTGGAGTCAGTTGGGAAAGCCGTGCCGGTCGCTGCCGATGCGTACGGAAATCCTTACCCTGCGCTTCCCAAGCGTGGCCTTTTGAGAGGGCTCCGTTGGCAGAAATCACCAAGTTGGGTGTCACGGAGCTGATTTCCGGGACAAAACTCAACTCATGAAAGAAGGGTGGCTTTCATTCCTGGATATTTCTCGGCGCAGACGCCGCAGAGGCTCCCCCGGGCTGTCCACGCCTGCAGTGGGTGCGAGCATGCGTCCGGTCGAGCCACGCTCCCAAAGCAGCCTGCGGCCCCAGGCTGGGGGTCCTGTGCTGGGGACACGGGGTAGATCCTGCCTGGGCCAGACCACGGTGAGCCGCAGCTGTGGGCAGCGCGGGACGGGGCTCCGAACCAGCAGCCGGGGAACCCTCCCCGCAGCCTGTCTCCAGCCTGTGAAGAGCCACGGAGAGGGCAGGGCAAGCCCCCTGTGCGTTTTCATACAGGAAGGATGCCCGGGCACTGCGGTGTGGGTGCACACCACGGTGTGAGCAGGGGTGTTGTACAACCGGCACGGCCCTGTCTGGCAGCCCGGCAGGGTATTTACTGGAGGCTCACCCGGGGAGGAGCGAAGCAGCTGGCGGACGGGAGCTTGCTGGGTAGCGTTGTCAGCTGAAGGTGACTGGAATGGGCTGTTCTTGCATCATCCGCCACCTTTTTGTGGTGGGACCCTTCCCCTTGGCAAAGAGCTTTGGGAGGTAAAGATCTCCTGCCTTACTTCGAGGGTGCGAGTGATCTCGTGTTAGTTGAACGTGATAAGCCATCGCTTTGTTAGAAAACAGATGATTTTACAAGTTACTTTATGTTTCAGGTCCTCAGTATCGGCTGGAGAAGCAGAGTGAACCTAATGTCCCAGTAGATTTAGACTGTACCTTGGAGAGCCAGAGCACTTTGGAATTCTGCCTTGTCCGGGAGAACAGTATGTTTCCCCTTTTCACTTTTGCTCTTGTAAATTGCTTAAACTCACATAAGTTCTGTATTTTGGAATACAAGCTGCACTGTCTGGGCAAGTACGTTTTGACAAGACTCTCTTTCCCGAGGCACTTTGCAGTTGTGCCAAAACAATATTCCAGAGGGAAATGATGGATTTCATACCTTCTAGTAAATAGTCTGCATCCTGTTTATCACTTCATGATTAATCTTTTTCTGTTAAACTCTGCTCTGTGAAGTTATGACCAACCCTGCAGAGCGCTGGAATTGCTGCTGCAGGCTGAAGCGCTGGGCCTGCCGCCGATTTGCCATGTCACTACAGCTGTTAGAGGCGCTGATCTCGGCCTGATAGAATTTAAAGGAATTAAGCACGCAGATGTAGCTGGAGCAGTGTGATGATTTTTAAGGTGCTAGACAAGCAACCTTCTCTCCACCTATGCACAAATGTTTTTATTCTGTTACTGCTTTAATGGTCCTAATATTACATCCTGATTTATTTCTTTACAAGGAATTATATGCAACTTAAAAAAAAAAGACATTTAACATTGATTTGTGTTTATCCTCTGTAGCATTTTCTTCTGTCCTTCATTCTTTCCAACAGTCGTGCTCTCAGTTTGGGGCTTTTTTTTCCATTCCATTTTAATTCAGCTGTAAAAGTGTTGATCGCTCTAATGAGGAAACCAGTAGCATCCATGCTCTCAGCCAAGACCACGCTCAGAGTGTTTGCTGCAAACAATCACAGCAAGAGCCTCTTTCAAGTAGTTAAAGAGGGTTTTTTTCTCTCTTTTACAAAGACGAGGCCTTTCCATTTATGCTTTTTTGCCATAGCATTTCCTATTTTATCCTAGAGTGACAGCAGAGCATCCCCACGTACCTCCTAATCCCGGTGACGAGTAGTAGACTGCTCCCATGTAGCACACAGTGGAGGTGAGGCGCTGCCACGAGCTCCGTGTGCTACGTCGGTGCTGGGGCTGAGGTCAGGCACTCACCGTTTTGGCTGCCGTTCTCCCTAGACTCTGTCGTGCTCCCAAAATATGCTGCTCCTGGTTCATTTCTTCATTAAATGCCCCAAAGAAAGCGTAGGAGAGAACGCAGAAGGTAGCGGGGTGCTGTGCACGAGGACGCGGAGCAGTTTTAACCTCGCTAATCAGGGTGCACTCTCCCACAAGCCCGAATTCCCGGATGCCAGCATCCCGGCTGTTATTTGTGTATTGACTTTTGATCTGTGAAAAGACGCACGCCGGTCGTGCGTTCACAGGTTTTGCGCGTTTTGGTCACAAATGCATTTTTTTATCCAGGCTCTGTAAGGATATCGTACACTGCGTTTTTAACAGACTTCCATGATCCGTGGAGGAGACACGGCTCGCAGGCTTGTAGCCATGTCTGCCGGTGCTCTTCGCTCCCACGAGCGACTAGGTTCAGGTTGCACCGTTACTTCAGCAGCAAATCTGTCGTGAGTTTGGAAGTGGTTTAGCAGGAGGCGTTCGGGCTGCTCTGCAGCAGTAGCAAACGCTCCAGGAGAGCCTCAGGGGCCTTGTCTCAAAATAAATACCAGTCGTAACGTTGCGGGAACGCTTTTCCCTCTCCCTGAAGCCTTTGCGCAGGGGCTGCTCCTCCTCCCTCCCAGGCAAGGGGACACAGGACGTGGGAAGGCGCAGGGTAGAGCCTGGGGGCTGCCCTGTCAAGAGTACACTTAATTTGTGAGCTCTCCTGCCCCACAGGAACGGTGCCCACCTCAGAGCCTGGTCTGGAGCCCTGGAAAGGGATTTCCCTGTAAGGGAGAGCGCCCTGGGCTGGACCCCGAGGGCTCCCGGGGCTGCTGCAGCCGCCCCCCCAACACTGCAGCAGCATCACATTGGAAGGGGGTGGCTTTTGTCCCCGTCACGGGTCTTGTGTTTGTCAGCCAGTGCCTGGAACATGGAAAAGCGGAGGCAAACACACTTTGGCTGTGCAGAGTTCAGGATCAAGTCACTGTGTGTGTCTGTTGAAGGCTGGCAGGAATCTAAGGAAAACAGGAAATGCTTGCACGAGCTGTGCCTCTCTTCTGTGCCGGTACGGAATGTTTTCACCAAACTCGCGTAAGAAATGCAGGAGAAATCTCCTTATAGTTTCTCCCCCCAAAATGCGGGTGAATTTCAAGTGATCTTCCATTGTCCCTGCTCGGGAAGAGCTGTGAAACACCCATCCAGTCAACTCTCTACACGTTCAAGGACAATACAGTCTGTAAGAAGAGCCATAATTCATGCGTTGTACACAGCCTGGTTCCCCCAGTACACAGTAAGAAATTGGATTTTGTGGTGCTTAAGGAGCTATCTTTTGGCGTGGCATTAGAATAGAAATATTGACAGGTTTGCACTATTAATAAAATAATAGCTGGAAAATCCTAACATCAAAGTGAAATGCCCATTCTGTGCATTTTGGTTTTGTTTAAAATATTTTTAGCTGTGATGTGCCAGCCTGGAAAAACTCTGTTACACCAGCTATTGTTTTAAAATGTGCTCTTCATAGTCTCATATTCATTTATAAATACATATACACATGATGCCAAACATCTGCTAGGAAAATACCTGCCAGTTTCCTTCGGGCAAGTAGAGTTTATATTCCAGGGTATTAAATGAAACGGAAAACTTTCCATTATTAAGAAATATGTGTGGAGAAGAGCCCTGTCTACCCTACACTCACTAATAGCATTCAAACTAATAAACTGTTTCCAATATGCAGAACTTTTTAACTCACACTAAGATTTATCTTTCAACCAAAAGCCTGCACTTTGTAATGTGAAATGCTTTTACGCCTAGTAGCAAACTATTCACGGCTAATTTAGTTTTATTCTTGCCATCTTACTTCTGGAAAGTTCCTCTTTCTCATTTTATCATTAGATAGTAATTAGTATTCAAGGGAAATTGGTCTTAATATATTAAAATTGGTTTAGTGCCTTTAGACCTGTACCCAAGCCAATGTCTTACTGGAGAATGTAATTGGGGACGCTGTGTATGTAATTAATTGTATTACAATTAAGAAGTTTCATTAAGCAATATACTAGTACATTAAAGTAATAAGCAATATTTTTGCAATGCAGTTAACTTTATATTTTGTTGTTTTATCAAGGAAATGCAGGGTCAGTTGCTCTGAGGCGGCTGCGTACGGCATTTCAATATTCCGCTGTTACTAACGTCCATCGTTGTACGTCCTCTAGTGCTTGCAGGAGTCCCGTTTGGGTGAAGCTCCTTGCCTTAGCTGCCACCTTATTTTCAGACCCAGGCTTCCGGGGCCTGTTGTTCCGTTAGTTAGTCTCATCTGAAAATCAGGATTTTCTGTGAGGAGATGGGACTGAGTCACAAATGCAGCTCTGCGTTTTGACAGTAGCTCAGATACTTGAAAAAGAAATACAACTTCAATACTGAACCTGGCTTAAAAAAAAAGGCAAAACAAAGCAAAAACCCCCAGAACAGAGTCAAGACCTTCAGCTGTTGTTTCCAGGCTGGGGAGTATGTCTGTTTTCTGGATGACCATCAGACGCAGAGCCTGCAAGCTCATGCCGTGACTGACTACACCACATCTTAGAGCGTGGAAGCAGGTAGCCCTTGGCACCGTTTTGCTTTTTATTCAGCTTCTGTGGGCAGAAAACAACACTCCGTGGTTCTTTAAACGTAGGAGGCTGTGGTTTAGTGGTTTGTACGAGTTTGCTGCACAAGCAGCCTGAGCAGAGGTGGAGAGCAGTCTCCTGGCTGTCAGAGTCAGAGTCCCTCCTCGGATGAGGACGGAGACAGGAGAGTTGGTAAGGATCAGATGGATAAAGGAAAGACACGTAGCTGCATGGAATGCGTATGCTTCCATCCGGGATCTCCCTCTGCCCAGCACTCTGTGTTCTCACATGGGGACTGTGGGTTTAGGGATTTAAAAACCTCACTTCTGTGAGAGCATCAGCGGCCGTGCAGGGTCTGTGGGTCTGCCCAGGAGATGGAGCCTGCAGAGGGGCTGCCTGTGCCCCGTCCTGGGCTGAGGGAGATGCCGCCCTCGTTGCTGTGCTCCGCGCTTCTTGTGCCTTGTTTATCCCACGCCTGACTCCAGCTCTTTCCACGTTTCCACAGAGTAAATCTTAATCAGGCAGCGTATAAGGAAAAAAACCAGAGGTCATTGAAACTGGGTCTTCATGTCGTTATGTGAAGGAGCTTGTTTCTGGAGCAGGCATCTGTTCCTCCCAGGACCCCGGAGCGGTCTCTCTGCCGGCAGAGCCGTGTTGCCAGGGTCGGCTCTTGGGCTAAATAATAGACCTGCAGCATCCACTTTACTTGATTGTCTTCCCAAGCAGAAGCTTTTACATTCCAGAGCCACACTGTGATCTCCATTACAAATACCCTGACAGGCCTGTAAATATTTGACAGGTTTATTCACAGCTGCTTGCGTGTGGAAAATATTTTTATGGTTTTCCCCCCAACGAGCTGGTGGAGATGGCTCTCCCCTCGGCTGCCGAGCGCCCGCAGCCGTCCTCGCGAGCTGCGGGGTAGGAGCAATATGCCAGGTTCTGCAGTCAGGTTTTTCCCTGCAGGGCATTTCTCTCCGTTGTTACTGATATTACTGCTATTACCCACTGCACCCTCGGGGGTCCGCGTGTCTTGCCATCTTCAGACAGATGATCTGTTTTGATGGTGGAGTTTCCTGGCTGCTCTCCCAAGAGCAGCAACTGTAGAAATTCTGCAAACCTGAATCCATTCAGAAAGCCTCACAAAACAAAGTCGGCAGAGGTTACGGACACGTGGAGGGCCTGAGAGGCTTCCAGAGCAAAATCCCACTGTTGGGCTGCTCCGGCAGTTAATGCCCCCGCAGTTTAGGCACTGATGGGGTGCTCGCGTTTTTGGGTACAGCGGCAGGTTTTTCCCCTGGCTGTGATCTGGCAGACTGCGAATTTTCTTGCTAATACTTTTAATTTGGGAATATGAAGTCTGAGAAGTCTCAGCTTTATAAGAGCCGTGTAAAGGAGACACATAGGTCGCTTCCTTGGCGGTAAGTTGGGGTGGATGGAGAGGCTGGGAACAGGACGACCGCGGAGCCCCGCGAGAGCCCTGATCTTGTGTCGTAAGAACATTTAGTGGGAGGT
>NW_010252844.1:0-247 GCF_000690775.1 Eurypyga helias
GCAGTGCACCGGGGCGGGTGACATGGGACACGGGAGCAGCGGGGCAGAAGCACCAGCTCCGGTACAGCCAGACGCGCTGAGGGTACGGCACGGGGCTTCCCAAACCTGTGGAGTGATGGATCGGGTGGCAACTCCCTGATGGGGTGGCCCCAGGGCGGACAGAAGGGGGCAGGGACGGCTTCTCACCCCTCCCCGGCAGAGCTGGACCTGGCCCAGCTGGCCATCATAGGCCATGCCACCCTCCTGA
>NW_010252844.1:472-23631 GCF_000690775.1 Eurypyga helias
GGGGGAGCAGCAGCGTGCCTAGCTCGTGTTTCCCCCCAGGTTGTGTCTGTGGTCAGCTGCTTTGGGCTGTGGATCCCACGCTCCATGATGGTGGTGGAGATGGCTACCACGACGTGAGTACTGCCTGGCCCGGGGCAGGGCGCCGCGGGAGGCCACGGGGCCTGACCTTTCCTCCTCCTCCCCAGGTACTTCGCTATCTGCTTCTACCTCCTGATGCTGGTCATGGTGGAGGGTTTTGGGGGGAAGGAGGCGGTGCTCAGCACCCTGAAGGATGTGCCCATGGTGGTGAGCACCGGGCCCTGCTGCTGCTGCTGCCCCTGCCTGCCCCGCATCACCATGAGCAGGGGAGGGAGGGCCGGGGTATCCCCCTGCCCCTGGGGAGGGCTTTCACCCCCTGCTTCTGCGGTGGTGGAAGAGAAGCCCCCGGGTCGGGGTTTGGGATGTCAGGGTGCTACTGGTCCCTCTCGCTGTACCAGGAGAAAGCTTCAACTGCTGATGCTGGGCACTTTCCAGTACGCCTTCTGCAGGGTGGTCGCCGTCTTCCTGGGGCTGGTCCTGTCCACCGACGGGAACTACAACCCTGCTGACGTGAGTGCCGGGGTGCAGGGACGGGCAGGGTGACGTCCCGGACAGGGAGCCTCCACCAGCCCCTGCCCAGCAGCTTTGTCAGCCCAGACGCTTTTCCGTGCGTCCCCCCAGATCTCGGCAGAGAGTGTGGCACTCTGGATCAACACCCTGGTCGGCGCCTCCACCCTCTTCGGGCTGTGGGCCCTGGGAATCCTCTTCCGGCAGGCCCGGCTGCACCTAACAGAGCAGAATATCAAGGCCAAATTCTCCTGCTTCCAGGTGAGCCCCCATCCCACCCAGCACCCCCCCGGACAAGGGGCTCTTCCCACACGAACGGGATGAGGCGATGCAGGGGTGGACAGCAGGGCAGGAGCTGCAGGCGAGTGAGAGCCAGGTCCAGCTGCGGGAGAGCAGGGAGGGAGAAGGGCAGGAGCCCAGCAGCTACGCAGCTGCTTACGTTGGTGGTTGCAGGTCCTACTCGTCCTGACGGCACTGCAGCCTGCCATCTTCAGCATCCTGGCCAACAACGGGAGCATCGCCTGCTCGCCACCCTTCTCCTCCAAGGCCAGGTCGCAGCGTAAGTCGGGAGACGAGGGAACGGTCTCGCCTAACCCCGGCCGAGCCCCTCCACCGCACGGCGGTGCGTGGAGAACGGGCAGGGGGGCTGAAGACGGCTCCAAGTGACCCTTCTTCTCACCCAGAGATGAACATACAGCTGCTGATCCCACTAACCTTCATCTTGGCGGTGGTGACGCGGATGTACTACCGCAAGCAGGACGACAAGCCGGGCTACCAGCCCGTCAGCTTCGCACCCGCAGGCACTGGCGTCAAGGCGTGAGCAGGAGGGAGCCAAGGGGGTGCCGAGGGGCAGAGCGAGGCGAGGGGCTGGTCGGCCCCGCACAACCATCTCCTCCTCCGGCCCTGGGGAGCTGCCAGCAGCAGAGGAGGCAGACGGGGAAAGGGCACCTCAGCGTGAGGTGAAAGGGTCTGAAACCTGAAGGCTGCAAGACAAAGGGATCTGTGAAGCTGCCTCCAGCCCGGGGGGCTCTTCTGTGGCACTGAATAAAGATAAATTTGTACCCAAGTCTTGCGTCGGTGACTGGGCTCAGATTGTCTCCTGCCCAGGCTGGGTGGGAGGTGGCTCCACAGGGGGAAGAGGGAGCCCAGACCTGCACAGCCATGGCACAGGGCTGTCACAGGGTGTCCAGCACGCAGCCATGACACCGATCTCGGGGTGTTGCTGGCTGTGGTTCAATAGCCAAGGCAATGCCAGGGCAGTGGTGCTTTCATCGGAGATCTCTGGATGGGTCTGGCCCATCCCTGGTGCACATGTCCTCAGTAGTGGTTGCTCCGGAGAGAGCAGTGGGAGCATCCACACCCACCAGCCTGGGGCCAGGCAAAGGAAGGAGCCTTGAAGCACCTTCATAACACACTGAGGTAATGCTGCCTTAACCAGCCTTGCCCAGGGTCTGCTCCGGTAGCAGTGTCAGCTCTACACATACAACAGAGGCAGGGACAGACATCAGGAGCGATGCTGACTTGCAGAAACCTCTGGGTTCTGTTTTTCCCCGCACTGAAGCATCTTCTCCTTCAAACCACTGGCAGGATGGCAGGTGAGGAGACCACGATGGGAGCCAGCTGCTGCAGGACGGCAGGAGGCACCTGGCACACACTGAGTAAAATGACTTGGCATTTATTTGGCTAAACATAAAAGCCAAAACCCCAACTCCAGCACAAGCCAGTAAGACACAATGGTGTGCACATACAGAAAAACCAGCACAGCAAACACCGACTGGGAAGAGACAGCCTGAAGCTGATGCCAGACCATCAGTGCACAGACCAGAACCTGCTGCTGGGCACCACCAAAGCGTCCCCTGCTCTTTACACAGGGAGCCCTCATCAGAGAGACGCCCCGAGGGCAGGGGCAAGATGCAGGGTCTGTCTCACCAAAGTCACCACTGCTCCAGCACCTGCCTCCAGTGACAAGAACCAGACTCCACAATAAAGTCCTGACCCTCCATAAAATGCACAAATCATGTCAGTGCAGGCGTGTGCCAGGATTTCCTCCTCCTGCAGCCCTAACCAGCATGCTGTTGGGAGTGCCATGCTCTTCACATCTTGCTTCCACCAGCATCCTCAACACCCTTCAGCTTTGCTGTGCTGCTGATGTCAGAAAATCCTCTCCCAGGGGCTGGCTGCTGCTGCCAGCAGCCTCACACCCCAGATCCATACAAGAAACGAGCTACGGCTGTCTTGCTGGAGTCGACACCTCTGGATTTAGCAGCATCCAGCTCCACACGTTCTTCAATGCATGCCAGTGAAGTTTTATTTTCCCAGTGTATCCCTTATTTCATGCTTAACTCAAGCATGTCTCTTCTGGATGCTGCCTTTGAAGAGCGTGGGATGGGTGAGGGGTGTGCAGGACAGCCCTGAAGCAGCAGCACTGGGTATATCTACAGGCAACAAGTTGTTCCTGGAGAATTTGGCTCACATATCTTGCCCAAAGATCAAGCTCTGTCCTATTCCTGACAGGACAGGGCAGTACTGGCGATGAGGCTGGTCCAGCAATCCAGGAAGAAATAGAAAAACAAAGGGGAAAAAAAAAAAAAAAGACTAGTCTGGGATTCGAGTGTTTTAATTTCAGTGCAAGGAGGAAGCAGGGATTATTGGTTACAAGAAACAGCTCTGTTATTCCAAGCTACATGTAAAAACCATGACTGGCTTCTTACCAAGCACCCCAGGTTTTGCAGAAAGACCGAGAAATACGTTAAGGTCTCCGCAGAACAGACCACCATCCAAAACACTATTGGTAACCAAAATTACAGAACACTGTTGCATAACTGGTGTTTAAAACAGTAGTACAGCTCTAAAGCAGCCTGGCCTTCGTGAGCTGGCTCAGGAAAGCAACACAACTCCCATACTGAGGGAAGGGTGAGGAAGGGGAGGTGGAGAGGATGAGGGAAAAGAGGATGGGGGTGAAGTAAGTGCTCTACCACTCATCAGCCAGGGATTAACAACTGGCTTGTACCAAGTGACCATTATTTGCTCCTTACAGCTTAAAATCCATAGCAGCAGCCGCGCTCCCAGAGCCATGGTCGTCCCGGCTGAGAGGTCCAAGTTTCTCTTTCCCATCCCAGCCCTGGCCTCAACAGAGGTAGAGAGTCTCTGTCAAGGCGTTTGGGCAGCGTGGCAAAGGATCAGCACGATCAAGGCTGGAAAGAGGCGGCGGCCTGTTCCTACCACAGGGCTCTTGGAAGCATCGCACCACGCAGAACCTGCAGCAGCACTTCGCGATTTGCTTCCTTGCAGCCGGCTGCTCCTCGAGCCCCGCATCCCACTTGGAAGACCTCCCTGCAGTCCGGCTGACCAGGCTGCGAGCTGTCCTCCTCCGCTCCCAGCATCGCGGGAGGATACAGGCAACTCAGGCCATCAGCTCCACCCAGAGACAAGGGGTATCACAGGTAAACCTGAACAGCAAAGCAAGTGGGAGCTGCGCAGCTACGACAGCAAGTCGGGTGTCCCCGCGCTGGCTGCCGGGACGGGACGCACCGACGTGCCCCGCACACAGGCATGTTCGGGGAGGGAGGGAGGGCAGCTGCAGGCCACAAAGCTCAGTGCATATTACAGACCAACAGCAGGCACGACTCGGACCACGGTTTCAAACGAGCAGATTACACGTTTAAAAGCTGCAGCGCACGCGGACTCTCTTCCTGTCTTGCCTCAAGGGGCGGAGGGTGCAGGCACCGATTTGTGCATTTACTGCGCAAACCAGGTAAGCGTCACGCAGGACCGGGGCCCTTCACTGGGGTACAACGTGCCCTTCATCTGTCCAGCCGTGCAGGCAGACAGCGAACCAGCTGCGCGAATTCACGTTCTGTCCTTACGGCAGCGGCTTCACGGCACCAGCGTAAAGGACTGCTCCAGCCCTTAGAGCACAGCAACTGAAACACAGACAAACACGCACAGAGCACAGTGTTGAGGGGCTGTTTGGACAGGCAGTAAAACTTACTACACACCAGAGACCGGGACAAGGGACTACACACTCATTTCCTACCTGGGCTCGCACACACCCACGGAAACACACAGACAGCAAGTGCCCCGAAGCAAAGATTCATTCTCTTCTCTCCAACAGCAACAGAGGGCTGAATTTTAGCTCAGATTTAGCAGTCTTGTTAAGATTAGCTGGGAAAGGCCTTTCCCCTGCAGCCCCCCTACAATTTGGAGCCACAAACGCTGCACGTTTACGCGGCGTATGACTCTATGACGCCGTGACTTCTTCCAGGGTGCCGCTCCTGTGCGCTACACTGGCAGCCCCCTCCCCAGCACGTCCTCGCTGCGACGCACTGGAGAGCTCAGCTACGAGGCATGCGAGCACGACAGGGTCTAACGGATAGATTCCTATCGGCTCCAGCGCAGCAGAGACACCTCTATCTCCTAGAAGCCTCTTTACACCAACCGCTTCCCACGTGCTCTCGAGGTCACGCTGCCTGAGGAACGGAGGGGTCTTTCCTTTGGCAGCGGCATGGATACTGTCTGGAGGTGAGGGGAAATAAGACAGAGGAGCTGGAGGAAAGAAGGGAAAGATGGGTCTTCCCACTCTCCCTCTTGCCTGGAGGTTTAACAGGGGAAAAGAAACCAAAACAAACGCCACGCTTGAGTGCTATTCTTTGCGCTTTAAAAGAGTATTTTCTTAAAATAGAAAAACCATCTTCCCCCTGGAAACCACTAGAAGGTAAACAATAAAAGGGGGATCTGGGGAGGAGAAGGGAGAGGAGGTTTGAATGTGCTTCCAGGCAGCAGCCCTTGCTAAGAGCAACGGGTGCCTCCAAGGCCCTGTGCTCACCGTCAGCCCTGTTCCTATGGCGCTCTGGCTGATTTAGAGTTCCCCAGTGGGTCTGGACTTAGGATTCGGCGATTAGCGGTTCGCAGCAAATCCTGGCTGGTAGCTTAATCCTCTTCATCCTCGCTGATGTCGTAGGTAACTGCAGACTCGTTCCTGGAGCGGTTGGCCGGTGAGGAAGGAGGAGTCTTGGTTGAAAAGGGCCAGCGGAAGGAGGGAGACGGGGAGCGGTCATGCGTGGGGCTACTGCTGGGACTCTGCTTCGGGCTGATGGCCTGCAGCATCCGGCCCTTGCCCTCCTTCAGCATGTGTTTCTAACGATGGAAGCAGAAAGACAGTTAGCATGGCTCAAACAGCGATGGAAACAGACGCTACTTACAGATTGTGCAGCACTTGGAGGTGTGTCCCCTCAATGTTTCGAGCAATATCAGAGCAGTAAAAGCCCGAGCATCGCTCTAGCCTTTGGAAACTGCACGGAGAGTAATCATCACCCATTTTCAAGCACCTCTAACAAGAAGTGTCTGTGGTATTTACCCAGCAGCACAGGAGAGCCTGGCAAAAACAAGCAGCTTCTGACTCATCCCAGGCCAGGGACAAAGTGACCGCCAATCTCGTGGCTGCTTGGTGGCCTGCAGGACACAAGCTGGAGTTTACAGCTTGTGGGACACAGGAACTTTTCATGCTACAACCGTAACTGGCATGATGCAGCTGGCAAGGATGAGGGCTCCCTGTAAGGGGGCTGCTCAAGCCTGAGACAACTTCTCTGGAGACTGGCAGCACATCCAGCACTGCAACAAACTGTAAACCTTTCCTCTGCAGACTGTGGGCTCCAGAAGCCCTACAACTGCCGTGCTCTCCAAAATCCCCCTTCCCGTTTTCCCAGAGCGACTCCTTACCAACGCGCCTTCTGGGCCAAACATCTCCAGGAAATTGCCGATGAATTCCCGGGACTTCTCTTCCCACTTCTGAATGAGATCGATACTCTTCTCCTCCACCTTCTGGACAAATTCCTTTGACTTCTCCTCTACGTCCTTCACCCTCTTTTTCACCTTATCGACACGCTCCTGGAGGTGATACTTCTTCTCCTGTACAGTAAGCAGTGGATCAGAATACAGCTCACTGGATCCGAGTGGTGACCACCTCTGCTCTGTGTCATTACACTGAGCTGCTGCTTAAGACTCAGCATCTCCATTAGTCTTGTGACACTTCAGTGGCACTTCCTCCCCAGACTAAGTGGCAGACAGAGTGGGGCTGTGAGACGCATCGTGGCAAGCACTGGCACAACCGGCAGAGCGAGACTAAACCCAGAGATAAGCGCTATCTAATGGGAGTGCGTGGAAGAGGGAAATATTTATACAATAGACAGATGAGACGTGAGCAACCCGCTGTAGGTCTCTCTGCATATCAGGACAGCACAAGTCTTTTTGCTGGGTGTTTTTAAACAGAGGCAGAGTTACATGCCAGAGAGGGGCTAAGCAGCTGTTATCTCGCCTGTTTCATTTTTGTATTTGATTGTATTTAAAAAACAACAGGCGTAGTATCTGAGTGATAAAAAATTGTTTATGACTTCACTTCCAACATCAGAAGTCTCTTCTGCCACGTACCCTGCTTGTGGGCTAGAGCTGCTCAGCACAGGATCACAGCATGTCTTTCTCTTCTACCCAAGCACTGCTGCTCCTGCAGCTCCAGGAAGGGAATAGTACAGTGAGAACAGGATCAGATTTTATACTAACAAATGACTCTGCCTTAAGAAGGTGGCTGAGGGAAGGGGAGAGAGATGAGACACAGCAGCTGCTGCCAGAACAACGCACAACTTCAATTCAAGAAAACACGCATTTCGCCACACCCCCAGCTCTTTCAACAAGCAAAACATCACCAAGACATTTCTGACAATGGAGCATTATTAACAAAACCCCAGTTCTTCTGGGTAGCTCCCAGGGGCAGTTTCAGGGGTAGAAGACTAGTTTCTCCTCTAAGGACACTGGTTTGGTGCTATTGCTTAGCTCTGCCTACTGCCATTGCACTGGTGTATAGCAGGACTGTGCTGTCACGAGACAAGACTCTACATCTCCCCACTCTGTAAGATCCTACTTCACACAGCTTGTGGTGAGACACTTCAACTCACGTTTATGAAGCTGACGTTGAGCTCTTTAGCTGTGTAGCCCCGCTGCAGGTTCCGTCTGGCGTAGACATCATAGTCCCGCACGATCCGGGTGATGATATCCGATGTTGAGATCCCTTCAGTCCTCTGAGTTGGTGCAAACATGCCTAAAGTCAGGGAGCCGGAGCCAGGTCAGTTGTAGCAAGACACAGGGCAAAAAGCTGCTGCCACCTCTATTAAGAAACAATGTCTCCTGTCAAGAGCTCATTTCCTGTCTTCACACCACCACACCTTTGTCCTTCAACGTGTAATATCAGGGTCCTCCTTGCTAGGACTATGAGGAAGACCTAAGTAGGACCAAAGCATGTCAAAACACCACGCCTTCTAATGAGCAGCTCCTCACTTTGGCTGGTTTAAAGGCTATTGACTGTAACCCACTGCACATAGAACAGTGTGGGGACAGACACAGGACAAGGGGTCCTACAGTTTAGTGGGTGGAAATAGAACAAGCTCTGATGACCGGGTTTGGATAGATTTAAATAAGCTGCACCCCCACTGGGTTTTACAGCAAACAACTAGAGAAGCCATGTTCATGAGATTCTCCATTTGTGAGACTCTGTAGGCCAAACCATATTTTTTCAAAAGGTGGCTGTTAATTTAGTAAAGAGAAGCCATGTTCATGAGATGCTCCATTGGTGAGACTCTGCAGGCCAAACCATATCATTTTTTCAAAAGGTGGCTGTTAATTCAGTCACAATAACGAGACTGGAAGTAGGAATTAATGCTGGGCAATGCTTGGCCTGGGACATGGATCAGTCCTGGCCTTATGTATTAGGGCCCAAAGCTGGGCTTCTTCCTGTCTGAGAGCCTCCCAGGCAGACCATGTTCCCAAAGGGAGGCACAGTCACTGCCCCAGGCACAACCCTGCCATACAGGGGCACAGGAGGAACTACAGCAGATCTTTGACGGGAAGCCCCGGAGATCTGACTCAGACCCACCTGCTTCTTTTATATGCTTATAAACATCATCGCTGCCAGCAGAAGAGTAGGGGATGTCATCGTGAGCCACAAAGTCGATCTGAAAATTAAGCAAGCAACACGGAGTCAACATTTTATCATCTCAAAGGTGCAGGACTCCTACTTTGTGACAAAGGATGGTAACTTTTTGCTCAACACCTCCACGCAGGGGTGTGACAGGGAACAGCAAGACACTTTCCTCTGTTAAAGAGCAACACAGAGCAGTCCCAAGTCCTCACCGGCAATTGCCTATCAATTATAAGCACACACCAGAGAGGAAAGGCTGGGACTAAGGACACAGCTGTTTTAAACTCTGCAGAGAAATGGCTTGTTAATGGCAACAAGGATAAACCAAGGTTGCTTAACCTCCCCTGGAGACTCCCTCCCCTCCCTTTGCAGTTCAACAGATGTTAAAAACTCCTTTCACTTAATCTTGCCAACGGATAAAAGACTCTCAGGACAGCTTGTCTGATCTCCTGCTGCAGGGAAGCTGATGCAGATCTAAGCTGCTCCTGCTGTAAGCAGGGAATTGGACCAGACCGCTCCCAGAAATCCCCTCCAACCCATGTTATCCTCTCCCTCCTGTGTTTTACACCAATCTGTAACTGGGCCTTCTCCTTGAACCAGAGAACCCTTCTCAGGCTTTTTCACCACAATCTCTACCTTATTTTAACATTACCTGCTAGCTCAGCAAATGCTCCTAGCCTCCCAAGAAACCCACTCAATTTCCCATAACCCAGCTCATCCTATATTTAAGGAATTTCAACAGAAGCGGGTTGCTCAGGCAGAGGTCATGCCATGGATGAATTCTTGCTGTAAATAGCGAGGACAGACAGAAGCTAATCAAAACCCAGAAGGGATCAGATGTCACAAATTACCCTGTGCTCTGCCAGGAACTCGGGGGTGAGCGTCCACGGCGCGTTTCTCACCACTTCATCCACATAGCGACAGTGCTGCACAGCGTCATACCGCTCGTTTTCATTCATTACTGTGAAGCCCTTGAAGTTATGCGTTAGCTCATCACTGCAGACTGAAGAAAGAGGCACAGAAAACAGTGAGCTTAGGGTATTCCCCCAACATCTTAAAGCAACAGGACCTTGCACACAGCCCTGAGAAGTCAGGCAGTTCCAGCCGCGGATGGAGGCCGGTGACAGTGCTTTCAAACCCAGTTCTTCCAGCCACACGTCTCCAGGGCCAGGGAGTGGTGCAGAGCACTCAACTCCACAGCAATTCTAGGTAGGCTGTTTGGAGGATTTCTGCCCAAGATGGGGACCTACACCCCAGGCCCTCAAGGCCTCTACAGGCTACAAAGCTTACCAAGAAAACCAGTCAATACAGATGGCAACGCTCCTGCATGAAATGGCACCTGGGGCTCTAGAGGGCAGAAACCTGCTTATTAACCTATGAAAGTCTCAGCAAACTGAAGCCCATGAAAAAGAAAGCCTTCCTTAAGCTCCTTATTTCATAAAATGCCACACCCAATTCTTGGAAAATGGTATTAAAACAAAGGGTTAGTTACAGCAAGTCAAGTTTCCTTAATTATTATGTTCTCTGAAAAAGCGAACGAGCAACCCTTCATAATCCACAGTGTAAGACACTGAGAGGGACGGAGTTTTATTTGGTTATCAGACTCAAAAATAAACAAGGCATTACCAAGTCTCACTGGTATTGGACATATTTATGTTCTAGACAAACAGATGATAAAAGAGTGCGTGAGACTACTCCCAGCCTGGAGATAACGTTCACTTGGGCTGTGCTTCTTGTCTCAGTTCCTGGTGCAAGGGGAGCAGTTCGTCATTCTCCACCTCACCAGGCTCCCAGAGGCAGAGCGTGGTTACACACCTTGCTATACGGCATTAATAGTTTGACCTGAAGTAATTTTCCTGTCTGATTTACATGAGCACAACTTTCTGCCTGCAAGATTGATAAGCTCAGAGCGTTTTGTTGGTTGCAGCAACTACTTCAGCTCCCCTGCCTTCCCCTTCCAGACATTACTGTAGTGCACAAAAAATGCAGAAGCACCACTGTAAAAATGTCCTGAGTGAAACTGTGATAAGGAAACAACCCACACAGAGACGTTATAATTTCTCTATTGCAGGATCAGTTTCATTTTGCTCCAGGAAGCTAACAGTAGCTGAGAAAACTGGTGAAAGGTATTCTCAGCTCTGATACTTGAGCATCATTACGCAGCCTGATCAGAGGTCAGCTCCTGACAGACAACACACCCAGCCCGACAGGTCTTTGGGGTGGGCAAAGAGGCACTGTGTGGACAGAGGCCAGCATGTTACAGCAGCTATAAGAAAGGGTTTCTTCTTTCCCACTATATCCTTGAAGGAGGCCTGCCTGAACACCTCTGCTATACTCCCTCAGACAGTCAGCAGGATATTCCTGGCATCATCGAAAGATTTTTGAACCTAAGAACCAAATAGGGAGCTTCTCTTTACAGAAATGGGGCCTCATTGATTTCTGTGTGGCCAGGCACGTGCCCAGGGAAGCACCATTATTTCCATGCTCCTTGCAGGACCTGTTTGGGATTAGCCATAAGCAATCCCCAGCAGAGAGCTGGAACAGGGGGATGACTTGCAGGGCAATACAGGCGACATAAAGCTCAACCAGCCACGGAAGGACTGTTCCTCATTCATTAACTGTCTTGTTCTAGACTCAGAGCATAGAATCACAGAACGGTTTGGGTTGGAAGGGACCTTAAAGACCACCCAGCTCCAACCCCACTGCCATGGACAGGGACACCCTCCACTAGACCAGGTTGCTCAAAGCCTCATCCAGCCTGGCCTTGAAGACGGCCAGGGATAATGCTCAACTGCCCCTAGTATGTGCAACTCACTGGTATCTGTCACAAAACAGAGGGGTCAGATTAGAACAGCCTGATCAGAAATTGTTTCCTCAAGCCCTCGTTTGGTACAGCATATCTTTCTGCAGACATATTAACTCTCAGTATATTGCAGTAAGACTCCAAGAACATTTGGGATAACTGGCTGCAGAGAGAGCCACTAAGGCCATACAAAGACCCTGCTATGCCGTCTGTGTGCACAACCACGGATGGAGGCAAACCGTACTCCTCTGACAGCCAAAGTCAACAAGGTCACTCCTTACCTCCAACAATGAGGTATGTGTTTGGGAAGAGGTTCTTCGCTTGCATCAAGGCCCGGGCATGTCCAGAGTGAAACAAGTCAAATATTCCATCAGCATAAACTCTGACGGGGCGATCCACTGTGCCAAAGAGACAGAGAGACATTTGTGAAGACGCCTTCCTGGGGAAGCAGTTGCTGGTCATGCTTGCATTTGGACACCTTCTGAAACTCATGGGGGTGTTACAGAAAACTGGCAGAATACAGAGGCGCAGCCAGGAAAGATTTGTAAAGAGAAACAGCTGTCTTGGCCTTCCCACTTTGAAATGAATGCTGCTGAGCACAGCGCTGAAATACAACCATATTCAAAGACAGACTCAAAACCTTCCCCACATCCACCCAAACGAGATGAAGGGAGACCAAGGGGAAGGCAAGCCCTGGACATCTCCCCTCCACAGAAATCCAAATGCAGCATTAGTGTTTTGCACAGCAGTGAGCTACCAGAGGGGAACTGGCCAAAATATTTCATAGGTGCCCGATTTCCCCCTGCCAGCCAGGCCAGCATCTGAAGACCTTTTCAGCATCCTCTTCTGCAGCCCACTGGCTGAGGGACCAGACTGTTCTGATTCCCCATCAGCATCACTGGCTGCCCCCAGTCCCATGAAGTATACAGCTGTATCCAAAAAAAGAGCCGGAGCAAAACTCTCCTCAGGCCCCTCTGCCAGGGAAAACCATAGCTCTTCTCTTTGAGGTCAGCACAGAAGTGACATAGTCTAACACTGTCATGTAATAGCAGGCAGCTCACTGACTTCTGGTCTCCTGGGACCACATAGGACTCCAGAACTCTTGCTGCCGGTAACAGAAAGTCACATATTCCTGGTATCCAACACACTTGGGAATGGCCTGCTGCTATCTGGCCTAGTTCAGACAGACAGACTCAGGAGTGGGGTGAGCAGAGGCGCACCAAGCTGCAGTGAGGAAAGGGAAGAGGTAGGACCTAGCAGGAGAGCTGAAACCTCATGGCTCTGAGCAGGGCCCTGGAGGTACCTAGAGACAGAGCCTGGGAGGCAGCAAGAGGATGAGTTGATGCAATGGTAGGGTTGTTAAAATTCCAGCTGAGCACAGGGGTCAGCTTGAGGACAGCCTCTTACGAACACTTTTCAGCAAATCCACATCACTCTGAAGATGCCAGGAGGCTCTGGAGAGCCAAGGATCTGGAGATCTGAGACTGCAAAAGCTCTCTGCATGCCAGAAGAGGGCTGGTCCAAGCAGGCCTTTATGCAAGTACAATTATGTTCTGGAAACTGGCTAGGACATCCTTCCTTTTTCCTCCATACCTGCAGCAGCTGCAGTTCCTGAGCACAGGCACAAACAGCAACAAGGAAGCATGCAGCATGTTTTAGTCGTAGCAGGCAGGAGAGCCATCGCTGTTGAAATCTAAGACCTTTGTACAGGCTCTGGAGACTTGCAGCTGGACAATTAATGCGGACTGTGAAAACCCTTAGATTTCCAGAACCTCCTGCAGGAAACCACCACCAGGTCTCAATCTGAGCTGGCTCATCTCAGCAGCAGACAGGTAGGTAGATGTGCAGCATTTTTATTGCCTCGGTTTCCATAACAGAGAGGCCAAGTAAGACAGCACCATCTGCACACTCTGTTTGGCAAGAGAGGGCAGCCGTTCTTCAGGAGTCATTCCTGCCTCTGCCTCCCTCTGGACTTGCAAAAAGAACAGTGTTTCTCCCAGCCTGGTCTAGATAGTAAAATGACAGGTTCTTGTTGTGGGCTGGCCTACTCTATTTACTGTGACTTTAATTCAAATCCAGGCCAGAATGGGACATTACGGACAAAGATGTATGTTGGTTTGACTTGCCCATTTCAAGATGCAGAAGAGATTACTTTTTAAGTGCTTAAATTTAAGCTGCCTTAGACAAAGTAGAACAGAAAAATGTTTAACACATACTATTCTACAGCCACCAGTGGCACAGGAGGAGCTAAAACACAAACATCTATTTGCTTCAAACAGTCTTAATGGCAAAGGTATGGCTCTTCATGAACAGAGGCTCCAATTTCATTTGTAATGGCAGGCCCAATTTCACATGGGAACAGTATTCTCACCACCAAAGCATTAGCTGAGTCACTGGCTGTAAACCTGGTCTGACACACAAGGTCGGTTTTGCTCTCAGACATTAAAATCACATCCATCCCTCCCCAACCCATTATTTACACAACCCTTCCAGCCTGGTTTCTACTTACCAGGGGTCCCTCTCAGTGCTTCTTCATATGTCACTCTGATGTACGGCTTGCTGTAATCGATTTCCACTTCATCGGAAAAGGGAGCCGGTTCCCTCAGTCCCTAAACAGCCAGAGAAGAGGTGTTCAGCTGTGAGAACGCAAAGGTGAGCGCAGCTTGCAGCGGCAGCACTGCAACTGCAGTGTCCCAGTCACCAAGTGACTCACTGTGTCTCGGCACGATTCAAACACCTGTACCAAATGACTAATTAGTGTTAAACCTCAGAACAGCCCTGCAGGGTGATTAGCCTGAGTTTAGAGAGGAAGGGAGAGAGAGGAAACTCCTGTTAAGAAGGCTATAGTCACACTGGACCCAAGAAAACTGGAGGCTCAGATCTGCAGCTGGCAAAACCAGACTTGACAACCAGCAGTTCACAGGAGCACAAGCCAAGCTTCATCCAACCTCGCTGTCGCAGCTGCAGCTATGCCCACCCAGGCAAGACCATGACTTTGCTGTGTCCTAGTGCTTGTGCTGTGAGTACAAATTGTAACAGCTCCTCCATTTGAACATATGAACAGGAAGAAGAGTGATACCAACAGGAACACAAATTCCGAGGGAATATGTGTATCATCACCCATTTCTGAGCCATACATCGTAAGACTGATCTCAATCTTGGACAGAGTATCTCCAACTGCCACAGGAAAACCCCTCTAATCTGCTAGCTGGACCACAGCAGTATGCTTAACCAGCTGCTAAAGCCCAGGCATCATTTCTGGTCTCCTCAGAATGGGAATAAAACATCTGCCCTATCCATAACAGAACAAACAGCTCAATTTCCTCTCACCAGAAGGTGTGGGACAGCAATGGATGTCTCTTTCCTGAGCCAGAAGACTAGGAAACAGGCTTGAAGATCATTACAATAATATCTTCAAGCTGCAAAAAGGCTAATCAGCAGTTTCCTTTCTGGCTTCCTGTCCCATTGCAGCATCCTGCCACGGTGCCCAGCACCACTGCAACCAGACAGACCACTGCTATTACTGCCAGTGTCGTTCCTTATTACAGTGCTCAAAGCGAAGTGCACAGGAAAGCAACCACTGACCAAGCAGAGCAAACCGACACTGCTGAAAGTCTCCTTTAACTTACTGAGGCTTCACACACCGTCTCCTCCACCAGGATCCTTACTGTTGGGTTAAGGCCTGCAGGTCTCTCCTGTCATTGTATCTGGGACTTGGGAATAAAAGTAGGTTCTTTGCAGTTTGGTTGGCACATACCTGATATGAAGCTAGGAATAAAAGCATAAAAAACCCCTACCAAAACTATCAGAGGATCACAGAGCAGTGTCCTCAAAAAGCTCCTGCTGGAGTCCTGCCCTTCCTCTGCAGCACCTATAAGGATCAGAACCCAACCTGATGTGCACAACGCAACAGGCTTATGCGTCAGCAGGCTTGTTATACCATGTGCTGCTGAGCCCCACTGCTTCAGGGGAACACTGCCAGCCCTGCTTAGCTGGGAGTGGCAAAGGCTTCAAGGAAACATCACAGTTAGGCAACTCTATTATTCTTGATATAATAAACACATCTTTCACAAAAGGAAGAAAAAAAGAAATCTTTCATTAGGAGGCTTGCATTAGCCCTGTGCCTAAAAACAGCCAGGAAGTCCAGAAAGTGGCTGGATTTACTTGTCCATCCTGTTCAGAGGCAGATGCTTTATTTCTAACAAAGGACAGACACCAACTTGAAGAGCAAGTGGTTCCCATGGAATAACTTGCACACTTCTCTGTCCTTACCGAAACACGTAGGGTCTTGAAGAGGAACAGGGTGCGTTTTGACAACACTCAAGGATATTAAGGCTCTGTGGGATAAGCCACGCAACAGCTCAAAGCCTCTGTTCCTACAATGTGCCTCACCAGTTCTCACTGCTGGGGCTGCTCTTACTTGGGTACCACGTGCCCATGCCCTGGGACAGGGCTGAAGCACTCCTGAAGAGCAAAAGGTTGTTATCAAAGAGGAAAGCTGCAACACATCGCCGCATCTTGCCAAGGACTATGACCCCAATATGACGTGGCAGGCATGGTAGCTGGCTGTTGACACAGATAAAGAAAGCAACTAGAGCACACGTGATATGCAGGACAGCTCCAGGAAAAGGGCAGAGAAGAGCTGTAAAAGGGTATGTTAAAGTCAACTCTACAATGGCATTAACTGGCTCAGACACCCCTCCCCAAGAAGAGACCCCACTACCTTTTTAACTTGATCAAGCTGTGACGAGGTTGACCTAGATTTCTTTTTTTTTAAAAAAAATGAACCCTCCTGAAGTATCAGCAACACAAAGGCAGTCTCCTGCCAGACCAGGACAACCAAACAACAGTCATCTTCCCAGTGTTTCAGGGTGATTCACCACATCCGTTCTGCAGATGCTCAGAGACTTCAGACGGATTCACCACATCCCTTCTGCAGATGCTCAGAGACTTCAGACCCTCCTGGGGCTCCCTGACTTGAACAGGACTGCTAGCTGCAGGAGTTATGTGCTCGTTTGGAGTTTTCCTCCCTCCCGCTGGGTCACTTAAGAAAACCCACCCCTGAGCCACGAACGCTTCCCTCTCCATGGATATCTACACACACGCCTGCTCGGGTTCAGCTTAAGCGACCACAAACCAGCTGGACACGCCACAAAAGCCGCTTAGGGATGCTTGCCTCAGACCTAATTTAAGACCACGTTGCAAGTGTGTTATTTGTATGAACAAAGGAAGATTTTAAACTGTCTTTGCAAGAAGGATAGCTACTGTCGTCTGCTTCTCTCCCCCCATACTTGTTTTCTATGTCCACAGAAAAAGCATCACATCTCTCCCTGCTGTTAGGGCTCAGTGTCCTAATCTCACAGACACCTCAAGCTCCTGTCTCTGCTTACTTACGAATGAGCGTCGGGATATTTTTGGAGGGATTCCATCCAGCTCTGTCGCCCCATTAGGGCCAACTCCATCTTTTCTTCTCTTTCGGGAATTCAGCCTGGAGGAGGTCGGCGGCTCCATCTTGCCAAGCACGTCCAGTAAGAACTGGAACAAAATGAAGGAAAGAGGGGGGGGAAAAAAAACCAGAAAGAAAGATATATTTCTCAGCTCTTCCAAAGCAGAATCAGCCAACAGCAGGCACAGTGTACAGAAGGTCAGCGCAAAGACACAGCCACCTAACAAGGGGCTTAGCCAGTTGTATTTGGCATCAGCTGCCAAGGCTTGACAAACGGTGCCTGGTGGGAATACGGAATCGTCTAACGCAACTCGGAGCTGTTCTGCAGAGAGAAGCGTGCAGCAGTCAGCTGGCTGGAGAGAAACTCGCCCAAGAGTTGCCATGTGAGTTATAAATCATTACTACAAGGCTCATTATGCTATTTTAGCATCTGAAAAGCAACCTAAGGATTAAGGCATGCCCAGTCTGCATTCTGCCCTCCCCCAGCTCTTACTGTGGTGAATGCAAACATTTTTCCACCCTCCTGCGCCTCCCCCTTGCCCCCCAAGCTGGCTGGTGGCTGTGCTGCATCCCTGTACAGTCCTGAAGAGGGGAAGGAGCAGGTTTAAGCAGAAGGGTGAGGGAAGGGGTGCAACCCATGGTCATAACTTAAATAACTAGCCGTCTTGCTGTCTTTGTTGTCTGTGTAAGCCCGAGCTGCAGCTCCCCAGCAGGGACAGCTCACCTTGGGATGGCTGCCACCACGCTCCCCTCTGTTCCCTGTCCCCACCGCAGCGGTGACTCAGTTGATGGCAAAGCAGCTGCTGACACCACATTAGGGCACATTTACTTCTGGCACCGCACGTACCGAATTGTAATTAGTGGTGGTTCGGCTGAACTGCTCCGTGATGGACCGACAACCAGTTTGGGACAGAAACCGTGACAGCTCCCTGGAAGCAAGCTATCCTTGCTTTTGAGCTGGAGTCACCGTACCTTCCTGTAAGGGCGCTGGTGCATGAGGAAGCCTAGCACTTTATACACCTGAAGCAAAGCCAGGGAATTTTAGAAGGCAGAGGAGCAAACATTCCCTTTTCAGCTGCTGCAGGAGTTAGAAAGAGGTGCTAGATTTGCAAAGTTTGTAACTAAAGAGCAGCATTATCTCTCTTGCTCAGTGTGGAGCTCTCCAGTGCAGCAAACGGGACTTTGGACCTGCTGTGCCTGAGAGCAGCATGACCCCTCTGCCCAGGAATGATGCCTACGTGCATGCCTTGACACCCTATTAGCAAGAGGCATGTGGAATTTAAAACATGGCCCCACCCGTGTGCGGTGGGTCTCCGCTGAGTGTTCCTGCTTGGGGTGAGCTGGGACTGTCCTCAGGAAGGGCGGTTGGGCAAAGCTCTGCTGCTCAGCAACCACGACGTGCAGGCTTTGTGAAAGAGCTGTTCAGAAGCAGATTTAGTGATCAGACTTACTCAGGCACCAATGACTCCAGGTTAAGGAATGTTCCAAAGTAAGGAGTCGAGCGCAGTTTAATAACACGCGAACATACCGCTCTCCCCACCCAGCATCAACGAGATGATACCTTGTGAACAGCCAGACTGGTTTTGGGCTACATATACCTAAGTACCCCAGGCTGCTCTGCCAGACCTAACACAATACTCTAAGAACAGGAGGAGAATCTCTGGTGAGTGGGGAGCCAAAAAAATACAGGGGAGAGACAGAAGTGATGGTGCAGAGCAGCCACAAAGACATTTCAGACCATGTCAGCCATCCAGCACTCGCTCCATAATGCCTGCGGGTCAAGTTGGCTGTTTCACCCATTCCAGTAATTAATTTACTATTTCCTAACAACAGACAAACATACGGGAGCATGCAAAAACAATCTCGGACCAAAAGAGTTTGCAACCCCGAGCTCCGAGTCTTCAAACACTTAAGCAAACATTTAACTTGCAGGCAAAGCCTGTTGCTATAAATGCAGCAGCTTCCAGAGTGCCTCTGCGAAAACACAGGGTACGACACAAGCAACCCTTCGGTTTTGCAAGGTGCCACCCTGCAAGCACACTCTGTACCAGTTATTTACTCCACCACCACGGTCCTAGCAGAAACCATCCCATTCCCAAAAAGCCGCAGACCTCTGTTTGAAGTAACCTCAGCGTTCATGGAAACTGGAGTAAAACAGCAACAGGTTTTCTTGTTATTTGGTTGTAATTTTCATGGTGCTTCAAGTCGCCTGTTGGTCTCCAACCACTCGCTTCCCTTCCCTTCCGAGAGAACTGAAAGGTCTGTTAACGTGCCGAACGCACTCATTCCGAACCACTGCCCGGCAAAACATTAAAAAGCACTGGCAGAGGCTTTGGTGCACACGTATGGACAGAGCAGCCTCCATGCACAAGCAGGGGAAGCTCTTCCCGTGTCGGCTTGGCTCATCAGAGCAGCCAGACTTCTCTGTACACAAGTACAGTTATCATCTGTACGGCAACTGATGCTGAGCTATCTGCAGCATCCTGCTGCTCAGGGCCAGCCAAAGAACGGCAGGTCACAGCACAGGACGACACTGCTTTAGGCTGATGCACAGCAACACTGTCAGAGCCCAGGAGACACCTCTGACAGCTTCTCCCAACCCCTCCCATCTGCTTTCCTTCAGCCTAACTCACCTTTCCACTTCTCAGGGCGTAGGGAGTCAAATGATGGCAAACAATAGCTTAAGCGAAGTAAGCAGCAGCGGTCAGACAGCACCAGCTCTACATGAAACACCGAGGGAGAAACCTGCGTGGAGAATGGTGTAAATATGCTCTATCTGCTGATGTTACAGGTTAGACGTTGCTGAAGGAGCCTCTGCAGTGTCTGGACAGGTGGGCACCTCACAAGTGATGCAGCTCTGCTAATTACTCAAATTAATGCAGAAATTAAACCATAATTTTACTACTCTTGAGAGCTATGAAACCTCTATCCTATGGCTAGTGCATTTCTGATAAGTCCTCCCAGCACCAAACTTGCCTTTATTAAAAACTGGGAGCACACTGTTTTTAAAAACAAACCATACCTTACTGTGATAAAGCTACTAATCTTAGAAGGCTCCATTTTGACCCAAATGACTAAAATAGCATCCCAAACAATTACTTACTAACAATGGGATCCAGCATCTGTAGCGTAGCTTAACACATGAGCACACAGCTTTGCTTCCCCAAATGCGTAAAACACTGACTGTTCTAACATTAATTACATTCGCAACAGATGGGGAAGGGGAAAGAGAAGCCAGCTCTCAAAGCTCATTCTGAAAACCTCTAAGATAAAAACCAGGCATAACCAGAAGAAAGAGCCCTGCTGTAAAGTATTAATATTGTTCAATTTTGTCTAAGGCATTACTGAGAATATGAGACACTGCTTGCTAGGAGCAAAGTTAAGAAGTGCCCCACTGGGGAAAGCCATGGGCAAATCACAGTCTCTGCACCACTTTACAAAACACTCAGGGCTTTGCTTCTGAAACGTACTCCTTTGGTGTCAATCCTGGATCAAAGTGCCTTGCATCCCCTGCCAGCTACGTCCCTTCAAGAAAGTTGTACGGGCTCTGCGAGGACTGTCAGATGGGAGAGGAGCTGCTCTCCCCGTCAGGGAATCACTCCTCTTGTCCCCATGTGCAGATACTGAACGGAAGAGAAGCGGTTGAAGGAGAAATAGGAATTTTCTTTGAACTGTGGCAATAATCACCTTCAGAAATCACCCAACAATTTGCTGAGAGCAATACTACAGAGCTCAAGTCATTTCCCACTGAAACGCAGCCATTTCTGGGAGGGAAGAAGGACAAGCATTGATTACAGCAAATTAAAACACATATACAGGCATGGAAGGAATTTAAAACCTCTCCCATAGTGCGAGTTAACCGCACCATCATCCCAGCTGGAATTTAACCACATCACCATAGAGAACACCTCTGGCAGATGGAGACGGTCAGCATGGGCGCAGCAAATCTTGCTTAGCCAAAGCCTTATCTCACTCTCTGCATCTCCATGGACAGTACTGATGGCCTCACGCTCCATGGAGAAGCAGGTCCGATATTTCGGATGGCACGAGGACCTGGCCCATGCGCATTCCTGGTGTTTTGATGTCCTAAGGAATTTCTTGAAGAATATTATCTGCAAATCTACACTACACTAGCAGGATTTCTTCTGCCACTATGTTGCTTTTCACCTGCAGATTTACAAGGCAAAATAATCCTGGTACTTGAATTAGAAGCCTGTGCAAAACAAGAGCTTACTTCAACAACACAGGAAATGATCCAGCCCAAAGCTGCTGCATTCCCCACCTGGGATCAGTGGCACGCTGGACGTCCCTCTGAACTTGGAAGGTGTTGGCACAGTCAGATCTGACTGTCATGTGCTGCTTTGCCTACAAGATCATTCCCCTTTACAGAAATGAGCTATTTCTCTTCTGCTGACTCATGCAGGCAAATGCTACTAAACTTTGCGCTCTGCCAGCTGTCTGCAGGGAAGAATTGCCTTGACACATGGACAGCATGTAAGCCAGAGCCTCAGGGAAAAGGAGGAAGTCCTGTCACTTCAGATAATTCCCCTGCCAGGCTGTAAAGTACAAAACCAACCCTGCATTCCTGGGTCATGGGGAGAAGAGAATCCTTTTCCACCCTGTTCTCCCCCACCTCACGCTTAACCTTACTGGTGTGTATCCCTGTAGAGATCTGTTGTAGACAGAAAGACTCCGAAGAGGTTAATGACAGGAGAGTCATCGCTGAGAAACTGATGAAAGCCTGTTTACAAGATGAGGGTTAACCTCTACATAATTACTGGGAGAGATCTGGATCTCTCTTCATTCCATGCTTAAAAATCTTGCCCAATCTCCCAGCCAACTTCATTCCCAGCCCTGGTTTATGAGGCCCAGATTCACACCGATCTCCAGAGTGAGAGCATCTGCTTAAAAACTGAGTGCTGATGGCTGCGACCCAGCCTGCTCGCCTCCAGAGAAGACTCAACTCCTCTCTCCGGCATCAGCATTGCTCCATCTTGATGGTCTAAGCCCTCGAGTCCCTTACAAAGGTTACTGCAGGATCTGACAGGCAAGAGTCCTGTCTAACTTAAAACATAAGCTGCTTCAGCTACTCTGGTTGAGCAAAAGCAGCTATTTTGCAGCATATTCACATGAACATATAAAAGGGATTCCAGTTCAGCCAGTGCCACAAACTGGTCTGAAAACACCCAAACCTTTGCTATAATGGCTAAACCTCCCCCTCAAGCCTTGCATCCCCTACTGCAACAGGCAGGCTGATCACATTTGCTTAAGCAGAGCCCCAGCATGAAGAAGATCTGGTACCCGTGACCTGCAACCGATGAAAAGATGCTGCTTTTCACCAACCAAGTCCCAACAGCTCATGATAATTCTCCCCAACACCATCACAGCTGAAAACAGTGCAGTGTGACCACCTAAGCAGCACTGCTATGAAATCCACGCACACAAAAAGAGAAACTGCTGGCAAGACCTTCTCCATGAATTCACGGCCCTTCTGGGTACACGATAACCCGAAGGCACAGAGCATCCTGGCAAGAGACAAATCCCTGCCGTGGTTAGTGCAGCAGCAAGAGTAGAGTTTTTGCAGAATATCAGAGATTTAGAGCCCGCCCAGGGACAATAAAGTACAAGGATGGGTGGTCATTCTGTCCTGACTTTTGAGTTGTTTGCAGTTTGGTTTTAGGGCTTAACAACAGAGCCTGTTGAGCCTTCAAGAAGCCGCTTCCTTCAGTAGGCTTATATATCAATACCAAATCCTTGCTCTGATAATTATTGTTTGTGGCTCATTCTATAGCAATTTCAAGACCATTACAATTCAGATCTTGGACCAAGAGATTTTCAAGTCACAGATTGCAATGATTCTGTATTTACAGCAAATTCCTTCAGGAAATAAACCACGGGTATTTGTCATCTGAATTTCAAAAGCCAATACAGTGGCTGTCCTCTGGCCCAGGAGCCCTGCAGATGGAAACCCACCACCACCTGCACCACTACCTGCTTCTGACCCCACATGCGGGGGGACTGGGTGCTGCCACGGCACAGGGTGGGCACAGGGGAGGGAAGGCCACCTGCGAGGGCTACCGAGGAAGATTGCAGCTCTCAGGATTCCTGCAGACTCCAATTACAAACCCATTAATCAGCGCATCCAGGGCTTTGACGGACACCAGGAGCGGGTCAGAGGATGCATGCCTGCACAGAGCGAGGTCACACCTTCCTTCTCCGCAGTCAGGGACGCCTCCCTGTTCTGCTCCTTTCTCTGCAGGCCTGGCTGTGTCCCTCAGGTGGGGGGATATCCCCCACAGGCTTCAAGCCCGGGAGGTGTATCCCAGAAGTTCCCCCAAGGATCTGCTGCCATCTCCTCT